>NC_088991.1:16384531-16687394 GCF_963932015.1 Anas acuta
AAACCTTCTATTGCCCGTTGAGTATATAACATGTATATAGCATCCATATGGCATTAGAAAGAACAAGCACACAGTAAAATTACCTTGACCCCAGTGTGTGTGTTGTTTATTCAAGAGAGTTGCTCTTACTTTCTAAATTGAGCAGAAAATATTATTTTTTTTCCTACTGCAACTTAAACCTAAACTGTTCAATAGAAATTTTGAGACAAGATGAACTAGCATAATATAGCAGACACTGGATTTTACAGATTATTGTGTATTCTGTAGATCGTCTAAATATCATTTAAAAAGTTGCTATTCCAACTGTACCTTTGCATTGAATATATTTAAAGTTTAAAGTGTACTTCTGCACTCTTCATAGAGCTTCCTCTGTTCTGTTTTTGGTTTATTTTCATCATCACGAAATGATTTTAGAATGCATAGAAAAGATATACTTCATAATACCATTATGGAGGCTGTACTTTTTGTTGTGGTCTTTGCTAATACTGACATATCACAGCAGTCCTTCCACACTTGAGTTTGACTTTTTTCCTTTTTTTTCTCACAAGTTTTCACCTTCTTGTTCTACTTTATTTACAATATGATACTCTGATACTCATAGTGCACACATCCCTGTGTCATGTGTACACCTTCCTTAATGCCTAAGTGCAAAAATTTACATTAAGGAAAGGATTTTGTCTTTGGTATACCTTTAAAAGGACATGAAGAGGCAAATTAAAAGGTAATAATCTTAGGATGTTCCATTAAAAAGAAAAAAAAGAAAAAAAGAAAATTAAGATGATCTGTGGCCTATACAGTATTTTCTAGCACTAAAAGTGTCAGGTAGGACTTTTGAAAGTACCTGAAAAATTTAAGCTGAAAGACATAATACAGATTTTTTTTTCTGGTGACTAGGATAATACTCCCCTGAAAGGGCAATCAGCTACCAGAAAGCCATCCTTAGTCCCAAAGAAACAAAAGTCAGTGGGGAGAGGGAATATTTTGTTTTGTTTAGTGTTTCTTCATTCTGCTTTACAACACTTAATTACATCACAGCTCAGACGTAACACACACAGTTGTAGCCTGTCCTGCAGTGCGCTGGTTATTTGCCAAGCAGCAATACAGTGATGTATTTAGTTTCCTATTTTGGATGTCCACAAATAAGAGTTAATTACACTTCTGTATATCACTTTTCTGCAATGTGTATACACCGTAAATAACATGGTATTGTCCATTTTTTATTTTTATTTTTCAAAATACATTAGTTGATCCCCAAAATACAATTTGGAACCTTCATCTTGGGTGATTCAAGCTATTCTTCAAGCTATTCAAGCTATTCACCTTTCACTTTTTTTTTTTTTTTTTGTATTCGTGACTTACTTTTGGTTAAAAGGACAGACAGCAATGTCTAAACTGTTTCCAAATTTCTTCCAGGTCTTTATTATGGTGGATGCCTTTGAAAATTATTGCTTCCTAGAATAAGTCTGGAATCTGGAACACCTTGTTATATACAGGCAATGTTAACTGCGTGTGGACAAAATTAAATTTTGGCTATGTTGAAAGGCACGAGGTAGCCTCAGGTGGAGATCTCAGCAGAGAAGTCCTGGAGCCCTTTCCCAGCTCAGTTTCCAGCCTACTGTTTTGTCACATTCTTTTATAGCAGTTTTTCTGTAGTGCTCCCTGATGTAGCACTTGTGAGGAGATGCCAGCTTGTTAGAAATCCCTTTGGAATCTTTTGCACTTGACTAACTTATTCTCTGTAATGACTTTCATTTTGAGGAAAATCAGAAGGTCTGCTGGCATGAGGAGCTGAAGAAATAGAAAGACAGAGCCATGAGTTTTCAAAGATTTTTGACAACTTGTGTATTTTGGCTGAACTTCATGTGGAAGTCTATGGTAGAGAAGCATTTTTTCCCTTCCTCTACACATGACTGTGACATCATTTTCAAGTCAGTAGTAGGAAAGGGGCAGAGTCTGGCAAATTGCATAACCCAAGTAGTGTTTTTAATAAATGTCCTAGGACTTGGCAATGTGGAAGAAGCAGATAGATAGGGAGATAGAAGTCTTGTCTGGCTGCCACCCTCAAGTAACATACAGCCTCCTTGCTTAGTGTGTCTGGGTGTAATATTCACTGACATAGAACAAAGTATTTTTAGGAGTGAAGTCAGTTCATTGGCTGAAAAGCATTGTTTGGCATGCTGAAATCATTCCCAAAAGCACTCACTGTGTTTGAGAATGACACTTTTCTCTTTGCAGAATGTTATTTTTCTGCATGGTAATGACTGTTTTGAAGGGCAGGTCAGGTAGTCAAATAAATGTGTGGTTGGTGTTTTCTGATTGTTTCTAAAATAGGCAGGCCAATTTCTGCTGAAGGAGAGTGAGTCTGAAGTGTGCCAAAAATCATTCTGATTCGCTAGAGAAATTCCAATAGCTGTAAGCACAGCCAGGGGAGCTGGGCTAATGCGTGCAGCGAAAATGATCATGTAATGTTCACAATGCGGTCATCTTATCTGCATGCCTCTGTGCAGCCTGTGCAACAAAGGCAAACAGGAGGAAGAAGCAGAACTGGCTCTGAGTGGTGACCCAAAAGCATAGATTAGCTCAGAAATCACAAATAATTGTGTTTGTGAAGTGAATGCTTGTGTAGGCATATGGGTAGTGTTTAGTGACATCAGACAGGGAAAATAATTTAGATTCTTCTTCATTTATAATAATGAGAAATATCAGAGATTTTAAGTAATAATGATTCTTATTTTTGCAATTGTATGGACTTAGAAGATTGCATTACAAAAATACTGTACCACTGTACCCACTCTAAGACTCTTTAAAACATTTCTGAACAACTGAGGAACAGGTTTGCATGGATTTCTGAGGGAATTACTTTCCTAACTCATTAAAGCAATCTGCAAAATTCCATCTGTAATTACTGAATGCAGTCAAAGAGTGAGGAATAATAAGAGGAAAATATGCTGAAAGTTGTTGCTCTCTGACAGTGTATAATGAGCGTGTCAGGTAATACAGCTACTCTGTATGACAAAGTACAATCTTTCATCCTGTGTCAAAAAGCTTCTCTAAAGTGCTTTTCATATTAAAGGTGTCAGATATATATCAAGTTTCTCTCAATTTTATGAAGCAGAAAGTGAAGAATGAGTTAGTGATTTGCTAGGATCACTAAGAACAAAGCGAGGAGCTCACTTCTTTCAGTCCCCTCCTTTACTCTCAGGACATCTTAGGAGTTTTTCTTTTTAAATAATTCTAGGAATGTAGAAATGAATGTTTAAAGACATGATGTATTACATCCAAGCCAGTGAGGTTAATTCATTTCAGCATGTGACTGTCATTTTATGCCACTGAATGCTAAGACCTCATTTTACAATTCATCTAAATAGATTCATCCCCATCTTCGGGGTAAATGTATTTTATAGAAAGTTCTGAATTCTCAGCAGTATGAACCAGGATGAAAACGAGAAATTTGGGGTTATACTATGGGGGAAAAATTAAATAATAATAATAATAATAATAATAAAAAAAAAGCAGTGGCACAGTGGCAGTGGTTAAGTTGTCTAAGAGCAGTACCAGCCATGAACTTTCTCTTTTTTTTTTTTTTTTTTTTGGGGGGGGGGGGTAGGGAGGGAAGTGGGGGTGACTAAAGATGAAAGTTTGTTTATCTTATCTTTTGTCAAAACAAAAGTATTGTTGAAAATGAAGCACAAATGAGAACAGTTGCAAATGAGGATTTTGTGTCCGACACACAGCTGGTAGCTTTGACATGAGGCTGGGAACCATGATTCAGAACTGGTAACTAAAAGCTGTGAGTTCTGCAGAGTTTGGGGTGATAGTCTGCTTATTTCTCACTGTTTTTTCATACTTTAATATTTAATATCAACATGTATCTCTATCTCTTCATCCCATAGAGGCTAGCAATTTTAACTAGTCATATTAATCAGTTCAACTATTAAAAGATAAAAGCAGTTTGCACTTCACAACAATAAGGGATCAAGGGATTTGATGCTGACCTTATTCCTCTTGACAGTTTTAAAACCTGTATTTAAATGAATCTCATTTTTTTGTTTTATGTCTGTAGAAGGCTTGTGTGCCAGAAATAATGTATTGTTCAAATGGCAATTTTAACTTGAAAAGTGACTTGAAACATCTCGAAACGTGAGGTTTCATGACACCTCGGAGTTCACCTAACAGCTTGCTGCTTTCTTCTCAGCCTCCTTTCTCACATCCTGTAATCCAGGCACTCCTCCTGCTTCTCCTGTGCCAACTCCACTTCTTGTCACTTTTTTATCCTGAATGTTATTTTGCTGGCAAAAAACTAAAACATTCCTCTACAAGGCCAGATGAGCATGTAATGAGTGCAAGGGAAGCTGGGAACAGCATGACTGGACCCTTTTGACATCAACAAATGCTTTGATCTTCTGGGATATCTCATGGGGTTCACCACAAGGTGTAGTTTGGCAAATGCTGAAAGATGCTGCCAACAGTAGTCCTGCCACCTCCAGCCTCAGGTAGCTCATTTCTACCCCAGCACCATTTCCCATGTGCCAATCCTGGAGGCCCTTCTCAATCAAGGAAGTGATTTTAATTAATTAATGAGTGGAAAAAAAAAAAAAAAAAGAAAAAAAAAGAAAAAAAAAAAGGATTCTTGCTTTTTTGCTGGAGTAATTCCATCTATTTTGCTGCAAGACTGAAGAGTTACTATAGCACATAGCACAAAGAGGGAAGTGCCGTAGCTCCTGATGTACTGCTGTTTGAGAGGCAGTTACATGAAAAGTTTTTGTTACTGCCATGTTGACTCTGCTAATGTAGAAGTTTGTGGAACTATTCTGAAGTATCAAAGCAAAAAAAAACAAAAAAAAGTGACATTTTTTAAGCTTCTGATACATCTGATGTTTTTTAACCCAGTAACTGTGAAAAGCAGTGGAATGCAGAAGACAAATTGTTAAACAGCTTTGCACCTGGAGGTAATAAATCATCAATCTACAGAGTAAACTAAACAAAATGGACCTGTTATCATTTTAACCAGACCTACGAAAATCTACTTAGAACTACTGTGTTCTGCACTATCAAGAAAATCGAGATTTTCATTTTTTATACACTCCTGCATACTCTGTCCAGTTGAAAATTCACAGCTACCCCCAAGTACTGCTACTAGAATATGCTGCAAGCTCAGTTTTCTGCTTTTATGGTTTTCCAACCAATTGTCTTACCAATTGGATTGATCATATTAATATAAAAAAGTAACTATAACAGTCAAAAATTTGGAAGCTTTTGAGAACATTAGAGGATTGCAATATTTGGCCCATATCCAGTTTATTTGGACAGATTTCTTCTGTCCAAAAGTTCTACCCTCAATCTATTTAAGCAGCTCTTCCCTGAAAGCACATATTTTCATTATGCACCATAGTGGTGCCCGTGGCTTCACCTTTTCTTGCAGTAGTGATAATGTTGTTACTAACTAGCAACCAAAACAGCTGATGCTGGCAGAAAAGATTTTGCAAACTTACCTAAAAGGGATGTAACAAATTAGATTGAATTAGGTTATGTTGCAACTTCATTTTGTTTTGCATTTTAAAAGTTGTCCTGCAGTGATACTGAAACACAATGCGCTATTATATTAATGAATTATCATATTAAAGCTCCTTAATCTATCCCTTAAATTTATAAAAACTGAGTAATAGCTTGATGGAGTGCAGATGCTGCAGTTGCTACTGATTCTAAAATGCATACAACTGGCTTTTTTTCTATTTGAGAGAGTAACTTTCACTTATTTTACATATCATATGTATTTAATTTAGAAAATGAATTTATTTATCCTAAATCCATTAAAAAAATGTTCAAAAACTGGATCTGTTCAGTTGTATTAAAAAAATGCTAATTCCTAGTGTCCTAGTGTCTTTATCATAAGCTTTTATATATATATATATATATATATATATATAGTTTAGCAGTGCATCATTCTGTAATTTTACAAGTGCTCACTATAAATCTACTCTCAAGTTTTCCTTTAACTAACTTTTATTCTTAGTATTCCTTTATTTTAACCCCTTTCTTTTTATAGCAAGACTCAGGGTGCTGATTTGAAATGCCTTTTCTCTATGCTGAATTGCTTGAACAAGTTTGTTCCTGATTTATGAAGTGCAGAGGGTCTGTCCAACAGCTTTCTTTCTAACTGACTGCTCAGAGATGTTTGACAATTGTTGTGACAAATAACCTTCGATAAAAATAAAAAGAGGTTTCAGTATTTAAGCAGATTTTTCCAGTGATTTCTGCTTCTGTACAACTTTGAATTTCCTATTGTTTGTGTTGACCTATATACCAATGAAATGAGCCTGTGTTTGTTGATACCTTTTTTCATGTGTTGTAGTTTACATTGCAAAATATGGAATAGAAGATGAACTGTGGAATCCCTCTGGAAAAATACAGTTTTTATAAACTGGACTGGATATATATGAAGCATTTCTGCCCCCTCAGTTAGGTCTACTTGTTTAGTGTTATGCATGTATTCTGGGAGTGTTTTTCAGAAAAGACAGGTTCCCCAGGTTGGTGTTGGGGCCCATTCTCTTTAATATCTTTATTGATGACTTGAATGAGGGAATTGAGTGCACCCTCAGTAAGTCTGCAGGTGATACTAGTTTGCGGGGGAAGTGTTGATCTGCCGGAGGTTAAGAAGGCCCTGCAGAGGGACCTGGACAGGATAGGTTGTTCGGCAGAGGCCAATGGGATGAGGTTCAAAATGGCAAAGTGCTGGATCCTGCGCTTTGGGTACAACAACTCCATAGAGCACTACAGGCTTGGGGCAGAGTGGCTCAAAAGCTGTGCAGAGGAAAAGGATCTGGGGGTGCTAATCAATGCTCACCTGAACATGAGACAATAGTGAGCCTAGGTGGTCCAGAAGACCAATGACATCCTGGCTTGTATCAGAAACAGTGTAGCCAGCAGGACCAGAGAGGTGATTGTCCCCTTGTACTCTGCTCTGGTGGGGCGGCACTCTGAGTACTGTCTTCAGCTTTGGGCCCCTCAGTACAAGAAGGACATCAAGGCCCTGGAGCATGTCCAGAGAAGGGCTACTGAAGGGCCTGGAACACAAGTCCTATGAGGAGTGGCTGAGGGAACTGGGGTTGTTTAGTCTGGAGAAGAGGAGGCTCAGGGGAGACCTTATTGCTCTCTGCAACTACCTGGAAGAGAGCTGGGGGTCAGCCTCTTCTCACAGGTAGCTAGTGACAGGACAAGAGGGAGAGGCCTCAAGTTGTGCCAGGAGAGGTTCAGGTTGGAAATAAGAAGACATTTCTTCTCAGAAAGAGTATACAGGCATTTGGAACAGGTTGCCCAGGGAAATGGTGGAGTCACCATCCCTGGGGGTGTTTAAGGAAAGGTTGGACATGGTGCTTAGGGACATGGTTTAGTGCGTAATAGTAGTAGGGTGATGGTTGGACCAGATAATCTCAAAGGTCTCTTCCAGTCTTAATGGTTCTATGATTCTATGATGTTCTCCTCCCATGTTAGTTGCAAAACTTGACTGTATAGTGCAGAGAGTTTATGTAGAAACTCATTTGAAATTTAGGGAAAAAATGTTTGAGTTGTCAATTGAGATGTAATGAGCCACCTGAAGCCTTAGTACTCAAACTGCTTACTTTATCAGTCAGTCTTGTAACTGCCAGGGAAATGTTCTTTCAGCTATATTTATGTAGAGCATCCAGATGTCAGTTAGCTAAATCACAGTCATATATTCTCTAGAGAGATTTTAGGTCTTGTTTCTAGTTAAATGATACTGCAGGTGGTAATCAGAATTCAGATCAGATGTCAACTACACCAGAAGTTTTCGTCATTTCTCTCTTCATCGTCTTTGCACGTGTTCTCATGAGATGGACAGGGGAAACTGTAAAGCAGTATGATAGCAATTTGATAACTATGGTAAAAGAAATTTTATTATAAGGAAAAGAAGGGAATGCTAATCACATTTCTTAGTGTTTTGGTGTTTTGTTTTTTTTTTCTTAGTTTGAAGAATTCACTCTATAGCCTTTTTTCCATAAGTAATGATTTGAATTATAAAAATGGTAATGTATCTGATATATCTATATGAAACACTATAAATGAAATTAATTTAACATGTTCTAAAACTTATAGTGTTTTTTTTTTTTTTTTTTTCTGAAGCTACTATTAATTTTTTGAACAGATAATCTGTAATTCCATCATAACTAAATCTGAATGCCTCATGTTTAAAGTCTCTTCATCTATTCAAAATCTGTGTCTTGAGTGGGAGTTTTTGTTGGTTTAACATAGATTTTTCAGTGCATTAGCTCTTTGGTAGAAATCTCTTTTATTGCAATTCTTAGTCATCAATTAAATTAATTCATTAACCAATATTTAACATGAAAACTATATATATTTGTTGTTCCTCTCCATAATATTACATTCATAAAACCACAGAATTACATATTTTTATATTACTTTCAATTACTTTTTTTTGTTGTTGTTGTTGGTGATGGCATACAACACTATTCAGTAATAAAGCATAAGTTGATGTTATCATAAAGACTTCAACATTTTTGTCAGAATTTAAAGGTAACTTAAAAGACCTGATTCTTGGTTAGACACTTTAAAAAAAGGTTTGAGTGTACTAAGTTGCCATACTGTTATACTGAGGGATTCAAATTTATATATATTTGAAATTGAATGTGATTAGAAAATTTAACTGGATTTAACTAGAACCCATTGAATCTTAAACTGAACTGACCATATCCAAAATGTAAGTTGTACCTAAGAATACCAATGAAGTTCAGTTGTTGGCAAAATTCAGCAACCATCAAAAAAAAATCAACTTTAGGAGTGTTCTTAAAGCTTGTTCAAGGCAAATCAGCTTATGGGAACTGACAAGACTGGACATCTTGCCACCTCGGTGTAGTCCACCATTTCACCCAGACAGGGAAGACCTCATGGTCTGTTTTTCCCCGTAGATAGTCCCTGCTGTCTCAAAGGTATTTGGATTTCATGGCAAATGGATCTCAAAGCAGCAACAGGCTTCAGACTACTATTATAATCTGCCAGCTCAGGTAAAAAATATAATTTGTCTCATGTTTTGCAGGACAGCCACACCTCAAAGACAGATGTTTTTATTCTTGCAAGATTTTTATAGTTTTCAAGTGTTGTCAGTGGACCAAAGGAAACATAAACGCTCTTTTGGCTGCACTACCTCCAGGATAGAATTACTTCTCTGGTCATTGCCAAAAAAAAAAAAAATAATAATAATTCTATTTTACCTTCAGCCTGTATCCTTCAGTAGAATACTCAACTGTGCAGGATATTTTTTTATCTTGCACAATCACACACAGTGCAAGAGTAGCTGATGAAGATACAGTTAAATGAAAAGTTGGAGATTTACTATTTAGAAAAAGCAAAAAAAAAAAAAAAAAAACAACAACTAAATGTACTTATTTCAAAACTTTTAGTCCAGTTTTGTTTCTAGTGCATGTCAGGCTGAGTGTAAGCCCCAAGCAACAAAAGAACACTTCGTTTCAGAAGAAAGAGGCTAAGGGATATGCTCATTAGATGCCATGCATGCATTCCTGGGGGGGCGGGGGGGGGGGGAGGGGGGGGGAGAGGTAAAAAAAAAAAAGGTTTTGTTTTGTTTTTTAAAGGTAGTGTAGCTTAGGACAGCTTAAGTCTGTCCCTTGATGGCAGTAACTTTTGAACTGAAAATTTACATTCATTCCACGTACTTATTTTCCTCCACAGTTCATGAATAAATGAACTGATAGTGCAACAACATTGCTGCTCAGTGTACTGCAACTTTTGTAGCCTGACAATTAGATGCTTTATGTCATACAAGTGTAGTGTATAAGCTGTGTCAGTTTTAGCCACCTGAAGATGAATATTGATAAAAACCCTCAAATGCCATAGCAGTTCTTTTTGTATCATTACCACCTTTTTTTGTATCATTACCATCTTTTACCACCTCTATTATCTATTAATTTTGAGGAGAAGGAAGAAAAGAGATGAAATAGTACTACTGTCAGATTTTGCATCTTTCTCCTTGATCCTGTTGAGATCACACTACTGTGATTTATTTTCCATTAGTATAACAGTAGAGCTTCCAGCTGGACCGTGTGCTGCTGATCACAACACTTTGAGCCCAGCAATTCAGCCAGTTTTCAATACGCTTCTCTGTCTGGTTCACTATCTGGTTCATGCCTTGATACTATTTCGGTTTAACTCAGCCGGCAGCCAAGCACCACACAGCCGTTCACTCACCCTCTCCCCTTCTTCTCTGGGATGATGGAGAGAATCAGGAAACTGAAGCCTGTGGGTTCAGATAGAGACAGTTTGTTAGGACAGAAAAGAAAGGAAAATAAAAATAATAATGATAATAGTACTGCTACTAATAATGTGTACAAAACAAGTGATGCACAGTGCAGTTGCTCACCACCCGCTCACTGATGCCCAGCCTATCCCTGAGCAGCCAGTCCCCCCACCCTGGCCAGCCCCCTGCATATTAATTGTTCACTTTGGCCAGTTTGGGTTAGCTGTCCTAGTTCTGTCCAGCTCCTGCTGCACCACTGCACCAGCACCTGCCCACTGGTAGGGCAGAGCGAGAAGCTGAAAAAATCCTTGGATTAGTGCAACAATTAAAGCATCAGGATGTTATCAACATTATTCTCATCCTAAGTCCAAAACACAGCACCATACCAGCTACTAGGAGGAAAATTAACTCTATTCTATCTGAAACCAGGACAGAGATGACATAGGAAACCTTGCTAAAGTCAAGATGCAGATCATCCACTGCTCTCCACTGAGCCAGCCTCTCAACTTGTTGTTTAAGAATGAGTTCCCCTTGGTAAATCCATGCTCACTGCTCCTGGTCATCATTGTACTTTTATTTCATTTCCAGTACTACAATGAAAGTGAGCTTTTATTTAAAAAAAAAAAAAATGGGGAGACTGGAAAACAAATTAGTTATATTTTGTCTTAAAGCCTTAGAGAAGTCATATGTTGCTGTACCATAACCTGTATAATTATAGATCTGTGATTGCCAAAATTGTAGCTGTAAGTAAAGATGGTCATAAATATTCTCCTTCAAGTGTTATTTTTTAAAAAACTCTATTGTTACACAAAAAGTGTAAATATATGTATTTCCAATATTCAAAGTAAATTTTTAATGTTGTCATGATTAGGTACTGCTTTTGGTTTCACAGGTTTTAATAAAATGGAGATTCTCTTAAAGTGTAAATCCACATTTCTGTTAGTGACGTGTCAGGGATAAAATAGCAGTCAGTATGTTGTCTATTTTTTTTTTGCTTTTTTTTTTTTTTTCCTTTAGTATAAAAATAAAAGAAAAAGTAGCGCTTTTCAGTGTTTAGAATGGTTCTTAATTAACTATGTTAGTTAGCCATTTCCACCCTATTTACTATTAACAGCTTGACAAGTTTAAGAAAACTTTTCAGGTTCTGTAACAGTAGCTGTTTCTGATTTTTCCTAATTAATAGTGTCCGATGCATTAATTATTTATTTTCAAGCATGTTTAAAAAGCCCCAAGGATTTCTTGTTGAATAGTGGGATAATTCATGCTGCCTAAAATTAATGTGAAAAATTCACAAGCCAGAATATAGCCAGAAGCAAGCTATTTGACAATGCCTGCAAATCTCGTGTGTGTGTGTGAGCTTCAGTGTTTCAGTGTCTTGCTTAGTGTTGCTGCCTTATTAACATAATTTTCTGTATTAAGGGAATCTACATTCAGGTTTTTGTTTGATTGTTTGTTTTGTTTTGTTTTGTTTATTTTTTCTCCTCTAAAGAAAGCATAGTTATTGGTTATTTCTTCATGGTTTTGTATTTCTGTCAATTAAACAAAAGTCAATCATGGTCATATTTTCACACATTGTGACTCAGAACTGAATGAAAATGTTTTTTTATGAAGATTGATCAGTAGGTTTAAAATTTTCAAACTGAAATTTTGACAGAGACTACATCTTTTACTTGAAGAAAAAAATGTACTAAAAATTTACTCAGAAATGCCTTAAGAATGTTTCTGGTGACTTATGGTAAAGAAAAAGGATGTGAAAGGAATTAGTCTAAGTCACTCACTGTGTGAGGTTACTCATATCGACAATGAAGATCAGAAATTGTACCAGATGAGTTTTGGTGGCAAATAACCACAAAATTTATATCTTGAGGCAGACACCACAGAGGGCTCAGTAGAAAAAGTTTTACTATATGTTTTGAATACCGGAAAGATCTCTGACAAAACCTGGCAATGATTTTGTGATAGTAAATGTATTTTGAAGCACTGGAGAGGGACTGGTCTCTAGAAGTAAAGGTGTGGCTTTTGTTCTCCCAAGCAGATGTCAGTGGATCCTGCCTTCTGTCATGGAAAGGAGTTTTCTGTCTTGCACTGACAATAAAAACTTGCACTGACAGAGCAATAGACAAAAAAATACAAATTCATGCTTGTTTTGTTTTCTATTTCTATTTCATTTCTATTAGTGTCTTTTGTTTTCCTTTGTCATTTTGTACAGATACTGAAAAGGTTTTTATGTGTCCTCAAAGGTGCATTTTTGTATTAACGCAGTACTCATTTTCCATACATATAGTGATCTTCTAGTATCTTCGCTATCTTTTGTTTTCTTAATTGCTCGCTTATATATTTTTAAAGAGTTTTTCATATATTTAGTCCCACTCAATTTGGCCCAGAGCAGTAAACCTTCTTCTTCTACTTCTGCTATTTTGACATGGCCTAATTGTAAAGATACAGAGAAAAAGACAATATGTTTAGAAATTGTATATATGGATGTTATATTCTAGGATTTAAGGCAAGGGGAAAAAAATCACAATATCCAAATAAATGGTTGGTACTTTACATAAAACAAATAGGTGAATAGTGTTTAAAATTACCTATCTGTAAATAAACTCCTATATAGGAGTTTTATAGGAGAATGATCTGTAAATCATGATTCTATAGGAAGTAGAAGCACTGTTTTGACTGAGAATCCATGTATGTATGGTCCATATCATTTCAACCATGCCATTTATAGTTAGTGAAAATAACTATGCCAAAAGTTTTAAATTTGGTAATTCATGAATGAATCACAAATGGCTAATGGGATGGAAAAAAAAAAAAAAAAAGCTTACACCAAAAGATCAAGAAAAGTAAATTATAGTGGTAGATGTGATATTCTCCTATGCTGACTTGTGTTATTTACAATGGTTAGATTCTCAGACTGAGTGTTAAATGTTTGATGTACATACACTTGTGTAGTATTGCTTATTCTGCTACTACAGTCAAATAATCCTTTTTATTATTTCAATTGTGAAGTATATATTTATATCTATATAACTAATAAGCATCATATTTAAACACTAGGATAAAAATGACTACATACCTTTGTTATTCTTTGGAAAGAGCCACTAATTTTCTCTATTTCATTAGGTTTAAATATTTATTTATTTATTTATTTATTTATTTATTTATTTTCCTTTAACTGTTGAGTTTTACCTGGATAGATAATCTGCATGACGTTCCATTACCTGGATAGATAATTAACTGCATGACGTTCAACAAGGCCAAGTGCCGGGTCCTGCACCTGGGGCGCAATAACCCCAAGCAGAGCTACAGGCTGGGAGATGAGTGGTTGGAGAGCTGCCAGGCAGAGAAGGACCTGGGAGTGATGGTGGACAGTCGGCTGAATATGAGCCAGCAGTGTGCTCAGGTGGCCAAGAAGGCCAACGGCATCCTGGCTTGTATCAGAAACAGTGTGACCAGCAGGGCTAGGGAGGTGATCGTCCCCCTGTACTCAGCTCTACTGAGGCCGCACCTTGAGTACTGTGTTCAGTTTTGGGCCCCTCACTACAAGAAGGACATCGAGGCGCTTGAGCGGGTCCAGAGAAGGGTGACGAAGCTGGTGAGGGGCCTGGAGAACAAGTCCTACGAGGAGCGGCTGAAGGAGATGGGCTTGTTCAGCCTGGAGAAGAGGAGACTCAGGGGTGACCTTATTGCTCTCTACAGATACCTTAAAGGAGGCTGTAGTGAGGTGGGGGTTGGCCTGTTCTCCCACGTGCCTGGTGACAGGACGAGGGGGAATGGGCTAAAGTTGCGCCAGGGGAGTTTTAGGTTAGATGTTAGGAAGAGCTTCTTTACTGAAAGGGTTGTGAGGCATTGGAACAGGCTGCCTAGGGAGGTGGTGGAGTCACCATCCCTGGAAGTCTTCAAAAGACGTTTAGATGTAGAGCTTAGGGATATGGTTTAGTGGTGACTGTTAGTGTTAGGTTAGAGGTTGGACTCGATGATCTTGAGGTCTCTTCCAACCTAGAAATTCTGTGATTCTGTGATTCTGTGTGATAATGAAGTATTGCCCTGAATTTGAATATTGGTTTATGTTGACTTTTGTTTGGAGTGCATTAAACACGATGATCTTGAATTGTAGCCCAGATTTTACTGGTATTTAATGAGACTGATAGATTCTGGAGAAAACTGTTCTGTCAGTCTTTTTAAAAGTGCAACATGCAGATGAAAATCCATTTTCTAACTAGAATTTAAACACCATATTTAATCAGGAGATGCGTATATCTGAAGATAGATTATAAATTTATTTGACTATATGATTAGTATTGAAAATTCTTTTCTCTTGCAACAGTGAAGACATTACAAAAATATGACGCCTGCTTAATTTAAAGTAATTGTAATAGACTGCAATTTTCTGTTATCTACTCTTGCATTAACTTAGGCTATGTCATTTGAAAATCGCTTCCCATAGAATTCTTTGTTGTTGTTGTTGTTGTTTTTTTGAAATCTCAGCAAACAACCAAAACAATAATGAGCCCAAAATACTTTTTCTTCCATAGGCATTATAAAGTAATTTCTGTTGCATACATACAAACAAATACATCTATAAATTGTAAATTCTGACCTTTCACTTCATTTACACACAGTATGATGGTATGAATATATGGAAATCCCAAATGTCAAATATTTAAATGATCAGTTCTTAGGCCAAATATTTGAAGAAATTCACTCTCTTTCATGGAAAATTCATAAACCTTCCATTTACTGACTACATTAAAGTTCCACTGTTGACTTTAGATCCATTAGAAATGTTTTGTTTTGTTTTGTTTTTTTTCTCCTGTTATCATTGATTTTTCTTTATCTATATAATAAACTCTGAATAATTTCTAGAATAACAAAGAAGAAAAATTAAACAGAAAATCTTAGAAATTTAGCATTTTTTGTTCCTCCAAAAGAAAAGAGAACATTGGGAAATAAGATTGAAAGCCCAAATAGAATTTTCAAATATTTGAAAGCCCAAAGAGAAATAATAAATTCAAAATTAATTTTTTTAGACTTAGAAAAGAGTTTGTTAAAATAAATTATTTCTTTCTTCTTTCATTTTGGTACTATTTTAGCAGAGATAATCTTTCACTGAAGTGAAATAGGAATGTAATTGTTTTCTGGTTGTTTCAGAATTTAACTCCTGATTCTAGTAGCTACCATAACTTCTACTGACTTTAGAGATTATTATTTTTTTTTTTTTTTAAATCAGTAAATACTGGAGTACTGGATTACTATCACACTTACTGCTCTGAAGCAACATTTTAATACAAAAAAGGACATGACAGTGATCCAAAATTGATGTTTCCTCAATCCCAGATACTGAGCTGTAGATATCATGCTCATATTTTGGAGGTAAGAGTATACATCTGAGGTCTTGTTTTTTAATGGAAATAAACTTGTATTTTTGGTTATAATATTTATATGTATAACACATTTATTGCATTTGTGAGGCTTTTCTATATTTAAATAACTTGAGATCTGTATCTATAGTGTTTTCAACACTATTTTATACCGACAAAATCGATTACACAAACTGATTCAAAGTCTTCTCATATGAAACAAAATATAACAGACATTTCAATCCTAACTGAGGTGTTTTAGAAGATTATTGAAAATTGGGCCAGTTGTCGTGGAAAATGAAATGTAGATTTACAGCAAATAATTGTGTGCACATAGGTACAATTCGGGAGATGCTTGTCCTTTCTTAGCACATGATAATAACTTGCTGAAGTTGTTTGTTTACTCTTCTGATCTCCAAATCTTTTACTGGAAAACAACAATTTTTTAGCTGATAGACCTCTTTTCTATGATAGACCTCTGTCATAGGACTGTGATAGTTGCTGTGCTCGTGGAACTGCTTGTTACTTTATGACTATAGTACCTGCACCCTGCTATCTGGGAACAGATCCTTGTGTGAGGTTCATCAAGAATTCAGGTGTCAAACCTGGCAAAAGGAAAGAAGTATCACTTGAATTGCATATATTGTCAGCCCAGACATCCTTTTCAAAACCTGAAGTCCAGTCTGAATACAGATGTATCAATGCCGTTGGTCCTGTTCTCACAAACGTTTGAGAGATTTGCTTTTGTCCCTGTGTAAACACTCAAAACTCTGTCAAATGTGCATGTTTTGAAAACTAAATTAGCAAAAAATTTTATTTTACTTTCTGCTTAGCTGTAGTCAATAGATTTACATGGGATTCAAAATGTAGTTAATAAATTTTCAGGGCTCTCAGAATGCTTCTAATAAATCGATCATCACTAAAGCCAAAGCATTTGCATTGTTTACATCAAGTATGTCTCTGTCACTATAATATTCTAATTTATTTTGAAATAATGATCACTTAAACTTTCTCATATCACAATTCCAATGCAATAATGACATCACATTCTCTGCAGAAATATATATCATTCTCTGCATGTATATATATATATATATTATCTTTCTTACTTACGGATGCTTTTCAGAGGGTTTTAAAAGTCTGTACAATGTGTTTGTGAGAGCATAGGTATTCAGATTTACCTTGCTTCTTTCTGGAGAGCAATAAATGCAGGTTTTTGTCTTTTGATTGGTTCAAATAATTTTCTATCTCTCTGGGGGGAAAAAAAAAAAGTGTTATTATTTATTCAATCTTGTATTCTAAATGATTTCTATTCAATATCATCCTGATATTTCTGAAAAACTTGTTTTTGAAGCTTTTATCACTAAAAAAGTGGTAGTTTTTATCCTCCACTGTGAATTTTCCATCTTTCACACACTGCATCCAGAAACCACTGCATACCTTCTTATTTAATGTATGCTTGAATTACATGTCCAAACTTGCTTATTTCTTTTATCCAGGAATATAATCTTTGTTAGTTCTCTGAACTCTCTCCAGTGAATTTAATTATTGGTATTGGAGCAGAGTACAATTCAAAAACTTATTCGGTAAAACCCTACAAACAAGTTAAACAAATTGAAAACTTCTGATGGATACTTTTGACATTGTAATTTGCTACTGCAGTCACTATCTTTTTTGCTTGTTTGTTTGTTTTGTTTAGCCTCTCCTCCAAACCAGCCATCTTGAATATTTTGAATTGCCCAAGACTCATTTTATCCTACAAATGTTTATGCAAATGTGTTCCATACAAGTTAACGTATTATATAAACTGAGTTTTATTCTCAGGCTTAGCATTACATTTTATCAGGCTGTCATTAAAAATAGCCAGTTGCAAATTAGCAGTGCTAGCTGACTCTCTTTAATCAATTTCCTTAGCAATTGTGATGTTCAGAATTACTTTCAGAAACATTTAATAATAGCAGTGTTACATTTATATGGCATCTCAGGACAAAGGAGTTAATCAGAACACAGAATCTAAACTGCAGATTGACGGAAATAAATCAGATGAGGGAAAAGAATTCCCACCAATATTATTTCACAAACAGTTGCATCTAATTGCCTTCCGTGTGTTCACCAGGACTGCTCTGAATCTTGTTTCTGAATGATTGATTGCTCAGCTCAGCTGTTAAACTGGATTTGCAGTTTATCGAAGGCTGTTGTGAAGTGAATAAGCCTTGAAAATGAGTTGAACAGCATCATACATTACAGTTGGCTGCTGTGTTGGTTAATGCTGCACGTCTAGCCCTCTGACATTATCACAGACATTATAATCTTCTATTACTGCAGGGGAATGGCCTGCTATCAGTAATGTGTTCAGTCCTTGAAAGATTCAATAGCAAAAGCCATTTACTTCTGTAGGACTGCAAGTTTGTTCTATGTATTCCTATTCCCTTATAAAGGTATATAGGAGTTGTTAGGCCACTGTGTTCAGCTGGAACATCTCGAGTGGCTAGTACTATATAAATGGGTAGCATTTCGGTTTGACATTCTAAATGCTGCTGGACCCATACATAATCTGTGTATACTTATATAGAAAGACTTCACTGTGTCATTTGCATTTTCCTCTGTGCCTCTACAACCTCTAGTGACAAACCTATCTCTACATTATCCAAAGGTCTCCAAAGGCAGACAGTAAACTCCACAGTACTGATCTTTAGCTGTACACTAGTGGAAAAAAAAAAAAAAAAAAAAAAAAGTCTAGACTGTACTATGGTACCGTGATCCCAAACAGAAGTGGTGAGAAACCTTAAAAAGTTTAAGATTTGTTTCAGAGTTTACCAGTGTTCAAACACTGGGGAAAGCATGAAATTCTTCTGATTTTTCATGATAAAAAGTGACTGAGAAATGAACTGTACTGTATGGTATCTTGCTTTTCAGTCTAGGAATAGCTCATTCTATGTTTCAAATAGCTTGTTTTAGGCACTTCTCAACTATTAGTACTTATGAACAAAACATTAATTGAACACAGCCCTAGTCAAAGATTTGAGCTGACGTACACCATATATTACAATCCAGCTAGAAGGACTAATAAAGAATACTTGTCTCTGTGTCTTATTTTTATTTATAGAGAAAAAACATATATATATATATATACTAAAATATATTTATGAAGAGACAGTTTTGTTCTACAGTAGAGGTCAAATGTTGATCCATCTTTCATGAATGTGTTGAGTCCAGTACTTAACTCTTATGGTAAGAAACAGCTCTTTTGGGTGTTTCTAGTGCTTGCTGTAGGACAGACATCCCTTGCTATGGATAAAGACTTATTTAATGTCATTTTAGGTCACTTAAGTAGGAGAGCAGCACAATTAAGTAGTATGAACTATATGCACTGGCAGCTTGCCCAGCAACAAAATCAAAATATTAATTGGGAAGCAGAAAGGTAGGTGGGGATTAATGTGTGTTTTCAGATTCATTCTGCAGATCAAATGGGAGGTTTTGATTTCAAGAAGGATTTTTGTTTATTTGTTTGAAGTCAGGATTCTGCTTACTTCACTTTGCCATCTTGTTAAAATATTTTCTACATGATTCTGCATTAAAATGTAAATGACTTTTCTTCCTCCAGTCATTGCTTATGGGCATAATCTGAAGAAGCTGATTAATTTCAGCATCTTTTTTAACTAAATCAATAATGGACACTGGGAAGATTAATGTTAGTAAAAGAAAAGTTGATATAACAATAATAAATCTTTTGTGGGAGTCATACGTCTTCTTCAGTTTCCAGTACAGAAATGATCAACATAAATTAAGTGTGTAGTAAAGATTGCTTGTTAGTCATGGGGCATAACTCAGCCATGGTGGAAGAGGCAGGCACGATCTTTCTGCTGACATTGGGCTGGTCCCAGTTCTGTGGCAGAGCACTTCGAATTCCTTCCTCCACATGATATAACGTTGTCTTGAGAAATTCACAGAGTTTCTAAAAGCTCTGCAGAAGTAAAATAACTTTAATTTTTCCATTGGCCTTTTCATTAGAAAAAAGCACATGAAATTAAAAAAAAAAAAAAAAGCATCTCTGAAGTAATGTTTTGAAGAATATATCTTTCTCCTACTCCTTTATCATAATTGACAGGCCATAAAAACTCATCTCCCAAATGTTTTGTGAAAAATGTTTTGCCAGGATGGCTGAACAGGCTACACTGAAACCAAGTCCCAGCTGATATGTGAATAATCTTCATCCTGAATAATTTGGAACTGTAGTGAAAGTGTTGTCTGATAATAGACAGATGAGTCCATGCTACAATAACTGAGGGAGTTGCAAGAAAACCACATGGCTGGAGGCTAAATCCTCCCTATTGCTTCCCTGCCAAAGAAACCTACTCCTTCAGCTTTCAAAGTGAGAAGGAAATTTCATTGTCTCCTTAATCTCAAAGTCCTTTTCTACCAGTAGCACTCAGAGAGCAAGTGGACAAGATATATTTTGGGAAACAGCAAATCAATTTTTCTTCACCCAAGAGGCTTTATCTGCAAGGTAAAACATCCATCATAAAGGTCATTTTTACTACAGTGGTTCTGATTCTCTCCTTCTACACAGGTAATGATGCCAGCTAAATCCAGTTGCATGGAATAATTCCTATTCTCTTTGCAAGATCTGTTATTGCTCTTTGAGGGGTCATAGAAGATGATCATTCTTCGGCCATAGATCTCCCCATAGAGACAAACAAACAAACAAGCAAACAAACAGACTATATGGACTATGAGGTTGACTTTTATCCTGTGGTTTCCCCTTCACAACATCCTTCCAGAGTCTCTTTAGATGTTATACCAATGAAAACTTAAAAGAGATGATCAACAAAAAAATAAATAAAAATGATGTAAAGAGAAGTGAAAAGTTAAAAAAAGACACTCATGAGAGAATCATGTCTAGAGTTGGAATCTCCCATGGCATATCAGATTCTCAACCAGCATTCCCAAAATTAAGACCAGAGTGAGAATAGTTTTATTCCAAACCAAAACACTAGGAAAAAAATAAAAGACATGTTGAAATTCAGAATTCTATTTCTTCCTGAGCAGGTACGTACATGTGAGTGGGGTTAAATCAGTGTGGCAGTTCAGTGTGGTGGTTTTTTTCCCTAATTCTAGCCATTCACAATCTTCCAAGAACCTAGTACGTGACTTGGCATTGAATGATGCACTTGGATACTTATTATGAATGTGGGTGGGCAGGTGGCGGCAATACTAAGATATTCTGGAAACTGTCAGATTTCAAGTGCTTCCTTTGAGTTTGGGTTTCCCAAATCTGGACATTTGCTTCTCTCGAGAGACTGCTCAGAAGTGATAGCAAACCTTTGTACCTCCTTTGATACTTCTTTTCAGTTGGACTCTGTCTCATGGAGCACATTTTCATTTACTTTAGAATTTAAATAGATTTGTTAACAATGGGTGCTCAGACAGGATTTCATCAGTGTGTGTCGTTGGATGGAGACCACTGTGAAATTTAGACTGATGATGTATTGGAGGTACTTTTATTGAGAGCAAAGTTGGTTGGTTGTTGTTGTTATTGTTGTTTTTTCCTCAGTGCAGCCTACCAGCAAATAAGATTAACTCATGGAAGATTCCACTAAAATTTGAAATAAAATTAAGTTGGTTCAAAGCAATTATCCAATACCAGTTAGGTGCTGTTTTAAAAAAGAGCTTTTAAGCTTTTTCAGATAAAATTTAGTTGAATTTCTACAGCTTTATAATTTATTGAACATTTTTATCCACAATCATATTTTTCTCCTTTTCTTGTGCAACAAAATACTATTGAAATAATCAGGGAAGGTTTTCACCTAAAAGCTTTGTGGATCTTTGCTGTCATTAGAAGCTCCCTTTTAATAAGAGTTAAGTGTGATTACATAATCCCTTTTTCATTGATTCACAAACTCAGCAGTGTCTTTGTTTCATTCTTGCTGTGATATGGTATTGTAACTAGCAGTCCCTTCTGTTTTCATGTTTTTCAACCTGAAAAAATATTATAATGTTTTAGTGTGAAGCATCAGGCAATTGTAACCTTAATTATCAAACTTCATAGTTTTAATCTTGAAATATAGATGAAATAGAAGTATTGATATTAATTTATTGGTTTCATTCATTAAGTGCAACACAGATTTATGTGTGCAGGGATTTTCTTCAATTTTTTTTTATATACTGATAAATGAGGACAAAATTTATAATTAAAAAAAATGCTCACACATCTAAATTACATCAGATAATATAAAGATACACATTATAGTAGCTCACAAGAGAATATATAGTTTGAAAAAATTGTCAACATAAATTTGTCTGATAAGGTCATAGTGATGTTGTTGACAGTAAAATAGGAATGAGAAAATATACTGCTTCCAGGCATCTTTGTGTTAAGTGAAGTAAAGAATAAAAAGAACAACTCAAGATATACAAGGAAAAAATCTCTCAAAGGAAAAACAAAAAACATTTTTGTATTGTTCGTAGCCTTGTAATAGTCTGCATAAATGAGTGCTGAAGCACACAGAGGTTCTTTTTCATGAGTTCAAACTGAATTAGGCAATAGTTTTAGCTACATCTGGATGAGATAAATACATCTTCTGCAATTTGAAATCACAATCACAGTAAGAGTTTAAGTTCTGACAGTCCATTTTGTGATTTATATTCACTTTCATATTTATATTCAATTTTATTACCTCTGACCAACTCTTGATGCTATGAACACAAATTTAAGGTACATATTATTTCTTTACCATTCTCAATAAGAAAAGAATTTGGAGACTACTCTTTTGCCTTTTGATGTGTAAATAGACAACTCTAAACAGATCTACTCTTTACTTGTCTCTAGTGTCTTTTGGATAAACAGTTTTAAAACACTGTAGAACTATTTAATTATAGATGTTACGGTATAAAAGAATTTACGTGGCAGATATGAAAATTGACTAGATTGTTCCTAATTTCTAAACTGCTTGTTCTGTTTATATGTAGTATACTTAACATGTTTCAGAGTTTAAATATATTTCTTCTAGAAATGTAAGTTGGCAGTGTAGGACACATTCTGCAGAGTATTAATCATACTCTCATTGACATTAATAGAAGTCTTCTTTTCCTTTAAGCAAATTATCTGTCATCTTGCATTGTAGGAAGGTAGGAAAAGAATAACTGTCTTGCAGTGAGGTTATTTGCTTCAATATATCTTCCAGTCCAGAACCCTACAAACCCTAATTTCATAAGCTCTAGACAGTTTATGAAATTATTTGGGGTGATGATGAGTTTGTGATGAGTGTCCTGTCAAGCATGAAGAGTCAGGTGCTGGGGAGCCACTTGGAGCAGAGCAAACCAAGGGGAACACAGAAATACAGTAACTCCAGAACAAATGGAAAGGGTCAATTAAAGAAGAGGGAAGCCCAAATGTTAGGAGTAGAGGAGACAGAGCTGAGCATGGCCTTTTGACAAAGCATTCACCAAGTACAGCTGGGATGCATCCTATTAACTTTCTTTCTGCTCCCCAGTCCAAGGGACTCTGTGAAAACATTGGACGAGGTAGCCATGGATCCAATCCTAAAATTCAAAGCAAGTCCTCACAGAAGAATATAAAAACAAAGGATAGAAATAAGACTTTTCTCTTGTTTCCTAGTGGTTAATTGTGTTTTGGTCCATGACACTAAAGAAAAGTGTGGAGTAATACTATTTTATGACACAAGAAGGAAGAAAAGGATGGAGGTTATTTTTATTTTGTGGAAAATCTTTTTTCAATGTTGGTGGCTAGTTTTTTGTTTTGTTTTGTTTTGTTTTAAGATCCAGGTGTGTTAATAAAATCTGTGTTGAATTGATGTTTAAGAGGTATCCTAACTGCATTATTCCATCTTGTTTACCTAACAGTGAATTAAAGAAAATCTGGAGAAAATGAGAAAATGTTAGGAAAAAAAAAAAGTGATTCTCTTAATACTTTTTGTTTTGCTGATAAGAAATGTTTTTATTCCTTTAATTTAATTCCTTTAATTTCCAGTGTCTAATTTACTGATATGTGCTGTTTAACAATTGCTTCTTCGATACAATAGGAATTACCATCCAGATGCCCCTAAACAAACCTCAGATTGTCTGAGAAGGACACAGTAATGAAGGTAGCTGCAAAGGCTTTGTGGATGCTCTACAATGTGCTTCAGTGAACTTCTGACAAGTGCTTTTAAGAATATATCAGTAACTACTAACAGACGCTAGGTTTAAATTCCATCTGCAATTTACAGAACTAGTTAAAGAAAAAGAAAAAAAAAGTGGGGGAATCATTAGGGGAATATTGATTAGGTCCCTGTTGGTAATAATGATAAGAGTTAATGGATATTAACCTGAAATTTTGCTCTGGGACTGTCTTGCAAACCTATTGGTTTTCATTTTCTGATGGTTTCCATGCAGCATAAACTCTACTTAAGGTGTTTTTGCTCCTACTGCTGCAAAAGTCAGCGCTAGGAACTATTTGAAAATAGTCAAATATAAATTGTAACTTTTTGTTGTTGTTGTTCCATAATACTTTCACTTTAAAATGAGCATTTTCTTCAAATCCTTATTAGGTTTCTTATACTGCCTCTGTAGCATGAGGCCCTTACCTTTCCTAATAACACTTTCAGGTTGCTAATGTGAGCAAGATCTTCCTCCTGCTTGAACAGACAAAGGGGTTTTTGAACCTTTTCTTTGTCTGTCTGAATAGGTGTTTAGGTTATTTTTGTCAAAGATACTGTAATCTGATCTGCTTGTTCCATATTTTTTTTCTGTAATTTCAGTTACACTGAATTTACAGTTTTCTTTGTTTTATTGTAGCACAAGAGCTTTGCTTTCTTTTACAAAATTGTTTTTAGTCTTGGGTCATATCTATTTTGATATGTGAGACACCTGGTTAGACGTCTGATTAGATGTCTCACATAACTTTAGCTATTTGTTAAGAAAGTAGAACATGTTTCTACTCTTTAAAAGAGGAGTGCAATGTGAAGAATGTGAAGAAATAATAACTTCAAAGGTACTCAATTTGTACTCCCCTCTCTGTTTTTTAAGGGTGCTTGCAATGACGTAAAACTTTCACATTATAGAAAATTACTTAATAATCTGTGGAAAACTGATTACAACAATGTCTCCCTTTGTTGGAAGTGTAATGTATTCTCATTTCACCCTTGTGATTGTTTAATGAATGATTAATTTATTACCTCCACTTCCCTTCTCAAGGAAGGGAACTTCCTAGCTACTGTGATATTTGGTCTTGACTTCCAAGCAATAAACTTATCCTGCTCCACTTTTGGCATATTTTTTCAGCACAGGCAAGCTTTCCTGATGCATAGACTATAAGGATAAGTTGTTTTTTTTCAAGTTTCTCCCACCATAGGGATTGCTTTTCTAAGTACTTTAGATGTTATTCACTTTCAAACTCTAGTTGTATTTCATAATTTTTGTCTATATTTCCTCCTGGTTCATATATATTTTATGTGTGTTTCAGGCTATTTTGCATGTCATACATGTACATTAAAATACCTTTACTTTTTTTTCTGCACTTACCTTTGTAGTATGACATATTGATTGTTTTGGGTGCTTTCAATCCCTGTTACAGGAACTTACGTACAGGCAAGCTGAACTTAATTTTCTAAGTAAGATTTATTAAAGAGCACATCCAATGAACTGCTGTCATTGATTAAGAGTTTGGACAGAGTTTTCTTTTGCTGGTTGTAATTAAATTAAAATCTCTGCCTGACACTGTATGTTAACTACAAGTTATAGGCTATGCTCAGGAATCATGGACTGATGCCTGTTGTGTTTCTTGCTATATGGCCAGTCAGCCTGAAAAATGACAGTTGATCCTTTCAATCTCATAAGTCAATGTCTCTTTCAGCCATAGATGTAACAGTCTTATTGAAAACTTTATTTTTAAAATTTAAAATATTATAATAAAGTAGTGGTCTCCAAATATTAAACCATGAGGAAAATGTAGGTTGAATCTTCAGTTCTGAAGTAGTGTTTTGTATGTCTAAGAGCCATTTCAGACTAAATTTAATCCTCTATCAATCCCGAAGTCAGGAAGGTTCATGGTTTAAAGGATGAACTATGTGGAGGACTGGAGCAACTTGATCAAGACTTCCTGTTTTTCTGAGGTGTGCTACCAAATAAATACAAAACAGGATACTTTTGGGAGCTTCCCTGAATGCATTTGGAGTAAGTACTTGATTTGTACTGCCCATTGGTGAAAACCACTGGTCCAGGTTACCCACTAGTCAAAGCCCACCTTTCCACTTGGCAGTAGTAGGGCTTCAAACGTTTAAAATATCATCCTGAGAGGTCAATGATCATGAACTTCTCCTTGGTTCCAGTGCTGCTCAGGATTGTTGTCCTAAGGGGCAGAGGGGAGAAGACCCATTGCTACAATGTACCACTGCTCTCCACCTTTCTTCTTTCACAATAAAACCTCATTATAGATGAGGTTTATTCATAACGCAGATGAAATGCTCAATGTACATCCCTATCTCTGTGCAGCAGATAGATGTGCAGGTAATACCACAAAGCTGAATTAAGATTTTACTTGCTCTACACTGCAGGGTTCATACATGCCATATCCTCTCAATTCTTGGCAAGATACAGAAGGCCAAGTCTCCTGCCTAGATGCTGTTGCAGAAAGAAGCATGCTGTTTGCCCTTGACTTAAAAATCTGCAAACTTTAGATGAAGTTTTGAGAATCTCAATGTAAACTACAGTCAGTTAGCTAGGGTGATTTTTTTTATTATTATTATTTGCTTGTTTGTACATCATTTTGCTTTGTTTGTAGCTGGTTTGTTTGTTTGTTTGTTGTTTTTTTGAGGGGTGGGGATGGGATTGGTGTCGGGGTGGTGGTCCCTCAATAACCAAGAGAGGGAAGATTTGTTATAGCTTCCTATAGGAGACTATAGGAGTAACCTGTAGGGATCATTAAGAAGCTAATAATAGTTCAAGGTCTTTTAGGTAATAGAAGATTGAATGATAACCTTTTCATTTGGATTACAGTACTATAAGGAGTGTCAGACGTCACAGTGCAGGCTGTCATACCTACTATCTCAGGTATTTATCACTTGTTATATAAGATTTATTATTTGAAGTTGTATAAGGCCTTTTTCACATGACTCAGATTATGTGATAGGCTTCCAAGCACTTTTAAACATCTGAGATATATATATATATATATATATTCATTTATGTTTATTTTTCCACAAATATTTTTTCCTCAGTTTGATAAAAATAATTGTGCTTACATATGTTCATTAAATAAGAGAAACTTTCTAGGTCATTCTCACCTTGATGAAAATATCAGATAAACATTATCTTTAAAGACTTGAAATATATTTTTTATTTATTAATAAAGGAAGTCATCAAACTATCAATGTATTTTATTCACCATTTTCAATGTTACACAGGTACAAAAAATCCTAGATATTTTACTTTCTTTCTCTGCTGTTAATTGATAACTGATTGCTGTTATTGATAATTCATTATCATATATTATACATAATACATACACAATTCATTATTGTGTATTATACATAATGATAATTATGTATAATTCTTGTATTGATCAATATTTTTTGTGTGAACTTGAATTGTTATAAATGCTTTTTCTGTTGAGAAAAATAATGAGTGAAAATTTGGCATGGGGATAATCCTCTGAATTTTCACATTGAGGTATGATTATTAACAATGCTAAGAACACACTCAGCAAAAATATATGGCTGGTACATAGAAGATAAAAACCACTTGCTGCATCCTACTGTTACTGTATGCAGTAAAGTTGCTTATTCAGCCCAACATGTCAGTATTTTAAATTTATCATCCTTAGTACTTACATTTTGCTTATCTTTTCATTTGAATCACAGTATCAGCTTCCATATTCTGAAACAATCATTATTTAAAGAAAATAACTGACTCACTGAAATAATATTAACTTTTTTTGAAAAAGTAAGCTCTGTGGTATTGAAGGATAAAAAAGGGGTCTTCTGTTTTTTTTTTTTTTGTTTTGTTTTTTTTTTTATAGAGGATTAACTGAAATCCAATGAAGAGCGCTAGCAAATGTTTTATTTATCTATTTAATGTTAATGGACAAAATAAATGGCACTGAATTCTCAGCCTTGTAGTAATCAGTACTCCCACTGGCAGTGTTTGCAGATCATAGGAGATCGAATACGCATAAAACTATATATACTTCTTTAAAGAAATCATCTTTGAAGTACATTGTATGTTGAACAAATTGCTTGTGGAACATCCACCAGTGGTGGACAAGCTGATACTTTCACCAAGGAAAACACCACTTTTACACTTGAAGTAAAAGAGAATGGCAGTTAAAAGATCACAGAACTTTAAAAATATTTTCTGCTTAACTCACAGTTTAAGACAACTTATTTTAAATAATTTTAACAAACTTTATTTGAAAAACAAGATTTATCATTTGCACATTCCAGTTGTCATTTTCATTATGTTTGCCTTTAAAAAAAGTCTAGCAGATGCTTGTTGTGTGCCCAACAACATGATGGAAACAAGTAAGCACATTAGGAAATTGTCAGTGAGTCTAGTATATTAAGTAATGAAATCAGAAGGCAAGAGAAAGACATTTTGTGTGTTTGTTGCTTCTGACAACTCAGAATCAATACAAATTTGATAATGTTGAACTGTACTCAGAGATACTTTCCTAGCTAATATTCCCACAGACATACTGCTTTATCCATACTTTGTTTTACTTTTCAGCTTGAAAAAAAAAAAAAAAGAAGAAAAAGACATACAGCACAGTGTATATTGGTATAGTTAACCAAAAGGAAACAAAAAGTGTATTGAATAAAATAGATATTATGAGGAACAAATTATCTTATTTATAGATTGCAGTATCCAAAACCAAATATATTTTACTGGAAGTCTTTCAAAGCTTTATCAGTAGAGCCTGCCTCATGTGAGGTATAAAATTAACAGTTTAGTTTTTAAAGTAAAAATAGATCCGTAGCACTGTCTAGTAAATAGATGTCATTTATCAGCTTTTGTGGTACAAAATGTACTAATGCTTAGGGAAATTTGGATAGCACAAGAAAAGTTACAAAACTCCATAGATTTAGCGTTAAAATAGGTAGTAATAAATGTAAGGAACACTGTACTGATTCATATGTGAAATTAGATTTCTGATTGCTATGCTATGTAACTAGGTGTTTGCTCCTTATTATTAGGGTTATCATTTGTCAGTGGAATCCCTTAGAATGCTCTACATCTCAGTCTTTAATAATGCATGAGATTAAAAAAGTGCACCATGATGCCACTTTTTGAGAATAGTGTCACAGAAGACAGGATACAGTGCTATTTATGGTTATCTAACATTTACATAAAATGTTTTTAAAAATATTTTCAATTTGCATATATTCCTGACAGAGTAAGAAAAATTAATAACACTTTAGGGACAAAAATAGACCTATCCTTTTAGGATTTCTAGAGCAACCTTTGTTGTTTTTTCAGTCTTTGTGCTTTTCTGCTATTCAAGTACATTCATATATGGTGACCTCAGCTAAGTGAAGTAGCACTTTTGAGATAACTTGCATATAAAGTGAGATGAACAGAAGGATCTGAGGATATGAATCCTTCCCAAAAGGGAAAGATATTTTAAAATGAAGCGTATTTAACAAGAAGTAATCTTGTTCCTTCTGATTGTTTATAATTAGAATTTACTTGGTTTTCTCACTTTGATGTTCAACTAAAGAATAAGATGAATTTCAGATAGTGAGTGTTGTTGACTACAGTGGTAAAGTTTGATGATGAATCTAATCCACTGGCAAGGTAACATTAATAGTAAGGGGTTTTGTGGAGAATTAGAACTCATGCCTGAATTATGTTCCTTTTTCATAGTCCAAGCTTTTTTAAGCCTACTTAAAAAAGACAGCTCTCAAAACCTTAGTATTTTTCATGTCCTCATTGGTTTGGAGTTACTAGCTGACATATGTGTCGTTAGTAATGGAATTAATTTTTTTCTTTATTCATCAGGTGGCAAGAGGCCACAGGTTTGTTAACAGTTGAGAACTGCCTAGTGGGGTCTATTGTTGAATTAAAACTTCCAGTAACAAAAAAAAAAAAAAAAAAAAAAAAAATTCTCTCTGCCATTTCTCCATTATTTCTTAAACAACCAGCCAAGCCAAAATTAACCAGTCATATTGTGATATTAATTGCCTAACATATCAGTGTTCTTGGTTCAGTGATAACACCCATTTTGCTAGATGGGTAGCCTTTTTAAAATTTTGATCAGTAATTTCTTCGTTAATTTTGGTTAATGCTTCATTGTTCTAGGAATGGAATTATTCTGCTGAGTTCTTGTGATAAAATTCTGGAAGAAACATATGTGTACATCACATAATTAGTTATTTTTTCTGGAAATTTTGCTAATTTTTTAATGTTCTATTACCACACCATTGCTAAATGTGTATTCATTATATTAGATATTTCACTTAGTGAGATAAATAATTTTAGTATCATTTATCACAGAAATGCAAATAATAATAATAACAACAACAATAATAACAAGAAGAAGTTCTGGCAGGAAAATAGGCACTTCTAAATATTTTATTTTTTCATAGTTGTCTTAAAATTGTCTATGGGTTCACTTCATGTTTGTATTCTTTTTTATTGTCTTTAGCAAACTCTGTGGACATAATGAAGAGAACATTTTAGAAAAGAACCATGTTGCTAGCTATGTATTTAAAACAGAGAAATCAGTGCTCCTCCTTTTTGCCGTGTTAGGACTTCCTTTTTTATACTTCCCAAATTGTGTTGACCACTTACTTTTTTTAAACCACCTTTTTTCAATGATTACTGATATTTTGTATCCAGTTATTTAAAGTATATGTAGCTACCACAGAAACATTCAAGGACAATTAACAGTATGGCACTGTTACCTAATTACTTCATGAATCAAAATGCACATGTGACTATTAAGTAGGACATCTTTCTTTATTTTCCAATGAAACCATTCTGCTTTGCCCTAGTAATTAAAACTTTATTGGATTGATTCAAAAATAATTTCCTTCTGGCAAAGTGCATATCCTTTTTCTGAATATCAAACTTTTATTTTTCCTCCTTTACTCTGAGTTTTATGTTTACTACAAATATTTTTGAAAGTGTATAGTCACATGGAAATATTTTTTTTTTTAATTTTTTATTTTCTATCTGTAAATAATCTGCAAAAGAGGGACAGGTGTAACATCTGGGAAAATTTGGATAAAACTTTCAGTTTTCTCAATATTTCACTGCATTTGTTACTGCATATATTTTTCACTTTTTTCTTCTAACATGTAAATTAATATTAGAAACACTGGGCAACTTTAAAAAAAATACATTTCTAATCTATTTTTTCCTTGTTATTTTTGATACACATGCTAATACCATCTGTTAATGAATCTGGTGATAAACTAGTTCCTTTGCTCTTCCTACAATGGCCTCCTTTGAAGTTTGCTTTCACTAACTCATTTCTGTATAAGTATTATCAGCCTCAAAACAATTTATTATGAAATTTTGATCAAAGTATGTAAGAAACAAGAAAAATATTTAGAATAAGGTGTCTTCTATTTTAACTGTGTTATTGTATACTTTGATTCTATGTAAAAATTAGATCTAAAAGAATTTTATACATTAAAATTTAATTATTTAACTTGTACTCTGATTTAGGTTATTTGTCCAGAGTGAACTAACCCTTATGAACAGAATATAATTATGAAAAGATTTGTGTGATCTTGTACCTTAGGACTCATACAAAACTCATTTGTTGGTTGTGTATATAGTTGGCACAGAAAAATGTTGGCACATTTCACTTTATATTTGCTTTTATTACAGTACTAGCAGAGTAAGAAGCAGTGTGGCCAGAGGGTCTAGGGAAGTAATTGTCCCCCTGTACTTGGCTCTGGTGAGGCCACACCTCAAGTACTGTGTTCAGTTTTGGGCCCCTCACTACAACGACATGGAGATGCTAGAGTGAGTACAGAGAAGGGCGACGAAGCTGGTGAGGGGTCTAGAGGACAAGTCCTACAAGGAGTGGCTGAGGGAGCTGGGTTTGTTCAGCCTGGAGAAAAGGAGGCTCAGGGGTGACCTTATTGCTCTTTATAACTACATTAAAGGAGGCTGTAGAGAGGTAGGGGTTGGTCTGTTCTCCCACGTGCCTGGTGACAGGATGAGGGGGAATGGGCTGAAGTTGCACCAGGGGTGTTTTAGGGTGGATATTAGGAAGAACTTCTTTACCGAAAGGGTTGTTAGGCATTGGAATGGGCTGCCCAGGGAAGTGGTGGAGTCACCATCCCTGGAGGTCTTTAAAAGACGTTTAGATGTTGAACTTAGTGATATGGTTTAGTGGAGGACTTGCTAGTGTTAGGTCAGAGGTTGGATTCGATGACCTTGAGGTCTCTTCCAACCTAGACAGTTCTGTGTGTGATTCTGGGTAATTTGATCTGGATTTTTATGAAGCTAGCCAAACTCACCTTGGTTACTGCATGCTGATTAAAATTATTTCTGTACAGGTTAATATTGTATAAAGTAAATTTGGCAGAAAATAAATAAATAAAGAGCAATTTTTACCCTTTATAATCAAGCATCTTTATCTATACAAGAACTTTAAACATAATTTCATAAAAAGATCATTCCACGAAAGCCCAAGCACATCTTGGCCTACTCCTGAATGTGTCTGTGTTTTTGTGAAAACAATCCTGACAATAAGTGCTTTTACCTGTCTGTCTCCAAATAAATGCACCACTCATTCACAGCCACAGGATGGTGGAGGTTGAAAAGGGACATCTGGAGGTCTGGTTCAGCCTCCAGTCAAGTTTCCCAAATCTCTTAATTTTCTTTTACACTTACTCAGATTTATAAATTGAAACCCAATCCATAAAATCTATATTCTTGCTGAAAATAATGTAGGTGAAGGAATTAAATTATTGAAATGCACGTGACACATTGTGAGATCAACTACTTACATACTGGTATATACAACAATTACTCTGTAAGTTACTTTGAAAGAACTATTTCGTAACATATATGTCAAGAAATAGGATTCTTACTGAAGCTGTAGTTTGATATTTTAGTCATTGTCACTGTTGAGCCTCCTTGATACAAAGGCCTCTCTTTTATTCGTCTTTATAAATAAACAACAGTAAGACATTTCATAGACGTTTCGTTGAAAATAGTACAGCTATGAAGTAGTACAAGTGAATTTATATTCAATCCTCTGTGACTGTTGGGATGAATAATGGTAAAATGTGTTTCAGTTGGAGCACTTCTTTAGAGTCTCTCACTACTATTACAAAAATTATTTAGAGAGAGATCACACCCTAGATCCTTAGAAGCTCTGTTCTGCCACGTGATCACTCAAATCAATAAAGATACAATGATGTATCTATCAGTTAAGGATATGGTCCTCAAAAAAGTACAGTCATAACAGTGAAACAGACTGCGTTGAATTTCTCCTGCATGATCTAATAGGAAAATACAAAGCTAAGTTGACTGAAAGCACAGAAGTGCTCATTGTAGCCCATGATTACAGTAATTGCTATGTTCTCGGCAAAATCTTTTACAAACCAGCAGCAACACAAATGTTTCTGAAACATCACATTTATTTATTTATTTATTTATTTATTTAAGAGATTGTTACAGATTTCCCCTCCTGATTGGGGATGAAATTATTTCCTTGACAGTTGGCAAAAGCAGGAGATTCACAAGTCTCAGCAATGGTTTTCCTGGTGGAAACATCCAAGTGAAGTAATTAGAACATTTGGCAAAGCTCTTAAATAGTACAGTACTTTGAAACAGAACTAATCCAGTGCTTCCCAGAACATTACACCAGTGTCATTAGAAAAATTAATATTCCCCCCCAAAAAATGTGCTTAATAATAATTATACTTCACAGATATTCTACTGGAAGAAGTAGAACATGGTGATTTCAGGTTGAGCTCTCATGGAGGCAGTCTAATGTAGTGCCACTTCACTTCCTTTCTATAAAGAAATACTAATTACCTTGTTATAGATAAATAATAGGTGGAGAAAGTTACCAACAGCAAGTGCCCAGAATTTGAGATTATGTAAACAATAAATTCCCCATTTTATCAGCTGCTGTATTAATTTTTATTAGACTGAAAGAAAATCCACATTGTGATACATCTCTGGCTGATCTTTTAAACAAACCAAGGAACTCCATGGCTGAGGCCAGTATTCTGCTACCTTAAATGCAAATCTATGCACTGTTTTTTTATAATTCTCTGCTTGCTACCAACTAAAAGCAGGGCAGTCAGATTGGAACAGAGTGCTGTTCCTTCAGTTGGGTGAATGACTCCCCAGTAACATACTCAATGAAAAAGTGGGGTATTAGCATTCTATTAAAACTCAACTGTATTTAATGGTGCCTAGGAGGGAAACCAAGGTCGAAAATGAAACTCTGGGGACATTCCCTAGCCTTTCACAACTTGAACAATTTTAGAAATGTTTTTTTAACAGTGAAAAAAAAAAGGTATGTATTAAGCTGTTGTGAGCTAGAGAAGAGAAGGCAGATTTAAAGGTAAACCTAGGAACAAGTGTGGTACACAACCTGAGCTATCAGAGAACACAACACTAGGAAAAAACAAACAAACAAACAAAAAGCCTAGCACAAAGTTTCGTAAGAGCTTGTTGAACGGACCTTGCTGCTCTGAGCAGATAAAAGTTTGCTTTGATTTCTCTGGTTCTCCAGAAGTTATATTTTACAAAATAACAAAATCTCAGTTAACAGTAATGTCCACTACCAGTTCTTCCTTCTAAGAAAAACAAAATAATTTTTTTTCTTTTTTTTTTTTTTTAATTGTTGAGGTCATAAGTACAGCTTCCATGCTAGATAAAAAATCATCTCTGTGATTTCATGAAGTCACCTGGGAATACTGAGTGAGTTCAAATACAACCTTAACTCATCTGTAAATAAAAAGTTCTTGGACAGGAGATCTACATTTAAGATTTTTAAAAAATAAATAATTTGCTATAACTCCATCAAGCCAACATCTTCCAATAATAAGGTTCAGTTAACATGTGCTAGCCCTGTTCTACTTCTGTTTAGCCAACTGTTAATCATAGCTTTGTTATTATAGCAAACCGTTATTCGTGGTTCATTGGGAAAATTTATGTGTGTGGCCATTTAAAATCAAACAGTGAAATGTATTTCTGAGTTCCAAGAAAGGAGGATAAATTATTGAAAACTCCTGCTTCCATACAATTTGAAAATATGTCCAGTACTACTAATTAAATTACTCAGCTGAGCCTCTGAATTTAATTAACTGAATGAGGCTGTGATGGATGCAATGTTTATGTTATTTTGCCTGATATTTCATCTCTAATGAAACCTCAAATTTGTTTTCTCAACTTGCGAGAAAAATAAAATGTTTGATATATTTATTTAATTAGGTATCTGTAAAGTGCTTTAAATTATTTTTCCCCCTTGAAATGTTCACTGCTTCTAGTAGTAGGTGTTGGTTCTGCAGATCCACAAGTTCTTCATCTTCAGTCTAAAGCCCATCTGAAGGGTGTCCAGTGTAACATACCTGCTTGCAATACCATGTAGTATAAGTGGTGATACTTGGCATGCTCACATTTGTCAATGCAAAGCTCTCTATATATTCTTATGACTGTATCCTGTGCATGTGATCCACAGTTTACCCTTCCTTTCTTGTGTTCAAGACATTATTACGTCATAATGGAACTTACTGTTTTTAACTAGCAATTTAAAAAGTTACACAAGATAAAACATATGATTTATTTTATTTTATTTTATTTTATTTTATTTTATTTTATTTTATTTTATTTTATTTTATATAATTTTATATAATTTTATTTTATTATTTACTCCTAGGCTAGCCTGCATGTGCCAGTGAAGTATTTTTAATAATTTTTAATCAAATTATTTTTACGTATTTTTTATACCTCAGCTTTCATCAAAGCAAGATTTCTTTTTTGTAATCTTTTCTCTCAAATCCATGTTTTAAATTTCCACACTATTTTCATATAGCTTGTTGACTTATGCTGCATTTGGCTTGGTTTTGCATAACAATATTAAGATCAGCACCCAAACAGTGATGTTTTATTTCTTTCTTGCTCCGTATTTTTACTTAAGCAAGCCCTAAGATTTATTGAACAGCTTTAGCTAATACATCCTTGGTTGAATGGGGAATAGAGGAAAAAGAATGGAGAAAACTATTTCTTTCTTTAAACTTTTATTTCTCTTACCTAGCAGTTATTAAACTATGTAGGAAATGTTATATCATATTACTTAGTTTTGCTGACTCTAGTTTATAGAAAGGCATTAAAAGCAGTAGGATTTTCCACATTCACCTCTTCTAATGCAGACAGCCTTTGGATACTCCTCTTTGAATGAAACAGCATGAATTAGGATTTTGTGGGGCGTGTTTTTAAGGTATTTCATGCTACTTTCTCTTCTGAATTTTATGGTCAGAGAACAAAACTAGTCATTTACAAAATTGCTAGTTTTTGAGATGAACTGTTATTAGTACTGCAGTTTTCCATAACCTATTGTGTGTTTTTCAGTCTCGTCAAGCAAGACTCTTTAGGTTACTCATCCAAGTGTCTTTGGACTCAATTTTATACAAAAATCTCCCCAAGACTGTTCTGAGTTGCGGGAACTTCAAGCTGTGTCAAAGATACTACTTTGTTACTTAGTGATAAGTAACACAATAGTGTCTTGCAGTTCCCTAAGCCAGTAGTTGAACACTTGACGGGTGATTTTAAACTGAAGTATCTTAAATTTAATCCAAAAATTTATCTGGAGTGCTCTTAAGTGATAACAGGAATCAAGCTTAGTGAGTTTTTCCTTATTTCCGAACCATTCATCTATAACTGAAATCAGTGCAGAAACTTCCAAAGCATAATGGTTTTTCATAAGTGCTTTTTAGTACTTGTTTCATTAAGACTTTAAATAAAAAGTCTTTACAAAACAAGAAAACAAAAAACCCAGACATGCCAAAATTCAGATGTGGGCTCCATGTGAACCATTCTATGTTTGTTGACAACTTGTAAAATACTGTATAAAAAATGTACAATTTATTTTGAAGTTTTCTCTGAACATGAAAGTAGTAGTATTGGAGTTTAAGATATAAGTGGAAATATGTCCTGTATTGCATTCTGTTGTGAGGCGATGCAACTAGGGACATTTTAGCATAAGGTTTCTGTTATGCTTATTAGAAGTCATTTTGTTACTTTGCAAGGTTATGACATGTATCTTTGTGATTTTGTTGCATAAATTTCTACACCTCCTCTCATTGAGTCATACCGACAGGGACAGTAATTAGCACAAAACTCCAAGGCAATTTGTTTTCATAAAATTAATAATAATGAAGATAATTTAATTTTTTAAAGCAGCTCTGTGAAAGGCATCTCAGATTACTGTATGGAGATCTTGATTATGCAGTGAAAAGGAGCTATTCACAGGAGGGAGTATTAGCATAGCCACATTCCACTAAAACACTCTTACTCTTGCCAAGTTTCTGTGCATAAAATCATAATCATGCTGTGTTTATGTTATTAGCTTCCATCGTTCAAGCTGCTGCAGTCCTCTCTGTATAAGTCTATATAGAAGAATTTTTATATGCCAGGGAATACAATCCCTAAACACTTTAAAGTGTGATGCATTTAAAATAATGCAAAACAAAGTCAAAATCCAGAAAAGAAGACTGGGTGAATCACTATTTGAAATATTTCTGTTTTCTGTCTGTGAAAATTGAAATGACTGATGGTAGGAAGAAATGCTTAACTGTTTTTGTTATATTCACTTTTATTTTAGTTGCTTGTCTTTAAATTCTATGGTTCCATAACCAAAATCTTGAAGTGAGTTAGAGAAAGCAGCCTGAGACATTATGGAATCAATGTATAAATTTAAACCTGATTTGAACAATGCTACTCTTATTTTCTTTCAAAGCAAAGTATTATGTGGCTCTTAATGCCAGTGCAACATATATGAATAAATCACAGCACTAAACTGGTGACTGAGAGACCTTTTTAATTCATGAATTTTTGGTGCCGAAATGTCTTCCCAAACAGCACATGAGGGTTCAGACATATTTTGTGAATCTACTTAGAAGAAGATCAAAACTCTGTGTTGATTTTTTTTTGTCTGTTTTGTTTTGTTTCATTTTGTTTTGTTTGGTTGCTTTTTGTGTTTTAAATGCAAAAGAGTAAACTAGATCAGGAAGAATAATTACTTATTGAAACCAAAACTGTTGTTTTGGGGACTTGATTTTCTGAATATACTTACACTCTGGCTTGTGCTAAACCTCTTCTCAAACTTTGTCATTTCTGGCCTTGCTATCTCATTTCTCAAACATATAGCTGAGCCAGGGTTTCATTGAATTTTATTTAAACCTCCATCACATTTCTTCATCCTTTTCTCTTTAAATTTTCTTAACTTTGAAACACATTGGTTAATTGGCAGAGGTGCTGTGTATATCCTGAAAATTGTATCCCTAAATATTTTACATTGGACATCCTAGTTTGAAGGGAACTTTGTTGTATCTCTGTCTCATCTATAAAATGAAGATAACACTATTGCCTCATCAGGTATGATGGTTTCTGTCTGTTAGTTTTTTGACTGCTATGGAGGATCTAAGGAGCTTATGAATTATTTGGTATTCTGGAACTGAGTTCAACAGAGTGCATGAATACATGGAGAGATAAATATCATCAACATTATTTACATATTGATGAAAATAATAGAACAGGTTGAAAGGTAAAAGTATTAAGTAAGTGCTTGTTCAAAGATTGTTCTTGGTCCTGAGATTCTAATGAATAAAGGCACCAGATATGGCACAGGGCATTTCAGAAATTTACAATACTTAGCTTACAGCCTTTTTCATTCTGTCAGCAGATATTAAATCCATAATCTTTACAAAGATTAATGAAAGACTAAGAACAAATACATCTTAAAAACTTTGAAGTTTTGAAATACTGTTAGTAAGATAAGATATATTTGCTTGTTATTAATGGTTTAAACTCATTACTTTGATATAACCTTATCAAAAATGTGTATGGCTTGTTTTCAAAACTAAACAAAAAAAAAGAGAACAAAATATATATATATATTTTTACCATTATCATTATTTTTACAATAAAACAATAAATGTGGTAGAATATTTATAAGAAAACTGTGTATTTTGAGGAATTACAGACTATTGAAAACATCCTGATTTTTTTTCCCCAGATATATTTTTTGAGTGTTTTCACTAAGTTGTTCATATTATGCTGAATCCAAATGAACCTGATAATGAGAATTAAGCTAGCCTTCAAGATGTGAAGAAAGCATGAATCAAACACAGTGAGGAGAGTAAAATGACATTTACTGCCATTGCACATATTTGCAATATGTGCAAAATATTACTGAAGTGCTGCTGTAACATACTTTATCTCCTGTTAAATACTGATCAAACACAAGTTCTTCCTGTTGCTTTGTTTAAAATGGCTGCTTAGAATGATTGCAGAATTACACAAGCAAAAGCATGACTGAGAGTCAAGAGGCTACAGCAATTCTCTATACATCAAATCCCTCCAGCACTGCAGTGTCATGGAGCATTTCCTATTAGAAGAGGAAAGTGTGGGATGTTATTACTTCAGCTCTTCTTTCTTTCCTCTGCAGAATTGTCAGTTTTCATTGGATCGTTGTCTAGCATTACAGGAGTGAAATGAGGGAGGAAGCCTAGAGCAATCCTGGAATATCAAGGATGCAGGTGGGTTTTACTTCCCTAACGTTGACTAAGGCAGGTGGTGAAAGGATTAAGACTGCAGGCAAAAAAATCTTACTGGCTAAACAGGTTAGCAGAACCTGTTTTCTTCCCATTGCTCGGATATTACTCATGCATCCAGAAAAGTTAGTGGTCAGGATATGTATCTGCATATTTGACATGTTTCACATGTTTATTATGAATTTAATGTGACTAAACTTTGTTATATTCTATTCGAGAACGCACTCAGTATGTGATTCGTTTTGATTACTTGCTACAAAAGTTTCCTGTAATATAACCCCATTCTTTGTTGTCCCAGATTCTCATTTATACAAATTTCTTGTATCATGAATTTTGTACAGATTCCTGACAAGGTCCCCCATGTCACTAAGCTTGTTAAGGTCTGTGCTGCTCCATGTGGTACATCTAAAATCAATTTCAGTCACATTTGACCATTGCGCAGATGGAACATTATTCATGCATTAGACTTTCTAAGTGGGGTAGAACAGAACCTTACATTTATTCCTTACAATTGTATCTGCATTTTTATATTATATATGGTTCAGTAACCTTTTGTAGAAGACCAGAAGATGCCTCTGGAGGCAACACAATGTGCATCAGAACTGATTTATACTATAACATCTGTCAACTTTTCCCTAGGATCTAGTTGTGCCAGGATACACATGTCATCTCTCCTAATGACTTATCAAAAGATAGCAGCTGACTGTGGAAAGAGATGTACCATGGGAATGAGTCTGATACTACTTTATGCCATATTTCCAAGGAATAGTTTTGAATGTACATTTATTGGCTTAAGGATTTTGGAATTTGCAGTTTAGTGTGGATTTTGTCCATCAGGTTAATGATTTTTCTTAATGTGTTTCTAAAAATAAATAGTTGAAATGCTATTTTGAAATGCATAATTAATTTTGAAAATATATCAGAAAATATATAAAAATATATTCCAAAGAACACCATTTTCCTGTTCTATGAAATTTGCTGAAATTTCCAAAAAAGATCATCAAACCAATATCCTCCTTCTCCCAAGCAAACAGAAAAAGCAGGTAAAGGAGGATTCAGCATAGCCAATGTGCATATATTGTGTAGCACTGACTGTGCATGGACTTGAAAATAGATCTGCATCTCATGTGAATATTTTGCCTACTTGAATATTACTTGAACATCTCTGTCATTTTCAATACCTGTTTAATATGCCAGGTTTTGATGAAGACTGAGTGACAGCCAGATACTCACAGGAGTTACCTAAATGATAAAAGATGTTCCTCCTTTCAGTTTTACATCCATTATACTTTTAGTATATAGTTATTTTGTAGAGTCTCTCCTGTCCTGTCCTGTCCTGTCCTGTCCTGTCCTGTCCTGTCCTGTCCTGTCCTGTCCTGTCCTGTCCTCTCCTCTCCTCTCCTCTCCTCTCCTCTCCTCTCCTCTCCTCTCCTCTCCTCTCCTCTCCTCTCCTCTCCTCTCCTCTCCTCTCCTCTCCTCTCCTCTCCTCTCCTCTCCTCTCCTCTCCTCTTTTTTTGTATTCTTAATATAATGAGAATTTTCTTTCCTTAACTTAACAAAATTCCTTTGTTAAGTCCTTCCTTAACAAGCTCCAAGTAGATAAACACCCTCTTCAATAAAATTCTAGCTAGTAAGTTTTCTCAAAGATGAAAGAAAGAAAGAAAGAAAGGAAGAAAGAAAGAAAGAAAGAAAGAAAGAAAGAAAGAAAGAAAGAAAGACTGAAAAACAGATCAGAGCTACCTTGTTTTTTTTTTATAAAGTGTGTCCTCACATACAAAAAACATTTTAAAAGTTTCCTCCTGAGATATGTATTTGTATTAAAATATTTATTCTAATATTTTTGTTATTAGGAAAAAAAAGCCTTTAATACCGTATTTGGAGTTCATTGGTGTAGACATCCCTGATCATTGAACTGCTTCAATCAGTCAGTTCTTTTGTCTGTGAGGATGCAGTGAATATGAGCATTTTGTGACAGAGGTTTGATTCTGAATTTTTGAGGTTGGGGCTAAATTGTAGCAGTTAATGGAATTAAGTGCATAAATGAGCAGGATTTTTTTTTTCTTACAAGAGAGATTAAAATTATTATTTATCATATGCTACAGAAATCCTATTTCATTCTGTCTTGAAAAAAAAAATCATTTATTTGTTTCTCTTTGGTACTAAAGTGGGAAACTCTAAAATGGCATTTTTATTATGATTTTTATTTGGAATTTTAATTATTTTGACTAATATTAGTTAGACTGAATAATAAATTTCTAAGATTACACATACTGCATGCATGCATACAAAAGTAAAAAATAAAATTATAGTCTAACTGCAGCTGTCTGTGCAGATTTTAATTCTGCACCGTTTTGTGTCTCTTTTTGGATAGTTTTTTGATAGAACATTAATTCAATTTTGTTTATTGTCTTATATGTTAGCATGATTTAGACTGATACATGTATTTTTATTTTCCTGTTTAGAACTCTCTTGTAAGTGAAAAAAAAATGTATGATTTGCAGAACATAAAATTAAGAGTTAACTACACAAACTGATATTTTAAAGATTAAATATAAAGCAAATATAATATAACATAGTTATCTGTATACAGCATAATGTAAGGTGAAACTGTTGTGCAATTTCTCATATAGTTTTATACCAATCATTGAAAATGTTCCATCCCACACAAAGGGAGGCATCAGCATTATTGCAAGAAGTCCCACTGAACCAGAAGGTAAAGACTTCTATCTGTGATCTTCATTCTGGAGCATGAGGTGATGAGTCAGACCTAGGCAAGTACCTTAAAACCAAAGATCTAGCTACCTCACCCACTAGTTGTAGGTAGTTATAGATGAGGACTCTTGATGGATAGTACATATGACAAGTCCTATAGTAAGGATTTCATAAACTTATTTATGAAGAACTTATTTTGTGTATATTATCATATGCTAAAAGTGTTGGGAAGTGCTTCTGTCTCTATATCAGAATTTTATGTATTTTCTTTCCCAGAAGATGAGAAAATATGAGAGAGAATGTTCTGGAGTCCAGTTTCTAGTCACCAAGTTTCTGCTCTGCCTGTATGAAAGACCTGCAGCTGTTTTTCAAGTTTAAAGACAATGTCCTAATTAGGCACTGAGCTATACCGGCCATTCTGAGGAGAGATAATCTCATTGCCTTCTAGCAGCTGACCTTATTCTAAATAATCTCATACTCAGCAGTTCATAGGCAGAATTCTGATATGTAGATCTAATTTGTTTACTTAGTGGAGTTATCTAGAATATGAGACCTGGCTTCAATCTCTTAGTTGCTTATATAGAGTAGAGCAAATCTAAAAGAAAAAACTGTAAACTCACCTTGCTTTTTCTGGAATTTAGCATATTCACCTGAAATATGACAGGGTGAACAATGGGAACTTTGATAAGTCTTTTTCTCATGAATTCTGAGTTTCCTTTATACAACTCTGTACTGTGGCACTTTAAAAATACCAATACCATGGTAAATAAACAGTACTGTGGCAAGGGCTACCAATATGAGAATGAACATCTTTCCTTTAACATTGATAGATGATTCAATAATACCTATAGAGCAATTTCAGGTGTGTATTCTGACCCAATACACTGTCATCCTGAGCTGAATACGTTTATTTCATTAATGAAACTAGCCCAAACTCCAGTACAAGTTTATGAACTTTCTAGAAATAGGAAGCTTGGCTAAGGAAAATTTACCTAGGAATGATATATGCAGGGCAGTTTTTTTCCTTATTATTTGTACTCTTAAAGGTTGGAGTAAAGAAGGAAAGATTCCTGTCTTAAGTGAAACGTTGGTTTATGTAAGACACAACTGTCAATAGTTCCTCTTTCATTAGGTTAAGATGAAAAATCAGGTTAAGAGACAAGACCTCCTTCATGTTGTTCAGAACTTCTTGAAAATGAGTACAGTTTAAAGCAATTAACTGATGACATGATGGCTTGCAGATTTTACTGTTTTGTTTTGTTTGTTTTTGTTTGTTTGTTTTTTGGGGGAGGGAACCATGTGGAAGGATTTGGGGCAGTGTAGTACTTGTGCAGCCAAAGGCACTTAGCACATCTGAAACTCTTTTCTCTCTTGTTTATTCATTAGAGTAAAACAAAAGAACATTATGAAGATTTGCCTGGTATTTGGTGGGGCTGCTTCTTTAATTCCCTGAAGTATATGTATTGGATATGATTTCCACAACAATATTAGTGGTAGCAAATACAAAGTAACATGGAAGTAAAAATGAAGCAACCATGATTTCAGAGCAATGTGGCTCCCCCTGTATGTAACGTGGAATAAGCCATCCTGTGGCTTTCCTCACTTTAAAGTATTTCAGAAAGCTGAACAAATTTGGTAAGAAAAATGCAAAATAATGAAATATATGATCAGATAATCTCTGTGATGGAGTTTCCAAAAACATTTTCGCAAATTTTAGCAAGATGCATACTGCCTCAGCTCAAACAAGTTTCTTCATGTACATATTCAATGTTTCTTCTTTTAATAACTTTTATATATAAAATTATAGAATCATAGTTGTATGTATATCCCGAGTTGGAACTCAGGACTCGTGACATCAAGTCCAAATCCTGGCACCACACAGGTCTACCCAAAAATTCAGACCATATTACTGAGAGCATATTCCAAACTTTTCTTAAACTCCAGCAGGCTTGATGCCATGACTACATCCCTGGGGAGCCTTGGTGAAGAACCTTTTCCTTATATCCAACCTGAATCTTGCCTGTCACAGCTTGAATCCATTCCCTCGAGTTCTATTGCTGGTCACCAGGCAGAATATATCAGTGCCTGCTCCTCCACTCACCCTCTTGAGGAAGCTGTAGATCATGATGAGGTCTCCCCTCAGCCTTCTCTTTTCCAGGCTGAACAAACCAAGTGACATCAGCTGCTCCTCATAAGTCTTCCCCTCTAGGCCCTTCACTGTCTAAGTAACCCTTATCTGGACACTCGCCAATAGTTTCACATCCTTTTGTGCTGCGGTGCCCAAAACTGCACACAGTACTCAAGGCGAGGCCGTACCAGCACAGAGTAGAGCAGGACAATCACTTCCCTTGACCGACTATCAATGCCACGGTTGATACAGTTGGTCTTCCTGGCTGCTGTCTCATATTCAACTGTATAGCTGTATGTGTTTTTAAAATGTATTTATTATTGCCTTTTCTAGATGTATTCTGTTCTTGTCCCTCTCTTTGTGTTGGAGTGCATGAAAAATATAATTAAAACAAAACAAAACAAAAACAAACAAACAAAAACACTGTGATTTTCTCTCTTGAGATTTCTACAATTTGAATGGTGGTACTTTATCCTCAAAAGGTCAATGGGTCAAAATATTGTACATGAAGTTGTGTCAGACAACATTGACTTACCATTAACTTTCTGTTCCAGCTGTATTATGTTTAAATCTTCAGAACTAAGCTGTGGGTATAATTTCCTTTATTGTTTTAGTCAAGGTAGAGAATTTTTGTCTGTAAACATTCCATAGGACTTGTATGTGGCTGCCAAGCAAGCATTCTGTCTGGCATTTTTGAGTTGATGAAAGAGCTGCTATAGGTTTATAGTTGGATTTCAAAATACAGAATTTGGAGAAGTATACTGCAAATGTAATGTTACCCAGGCTTCCCTTGATGAGAATTTAAATAAAGAATGACCCAGTGGAATTGCAGCACATACAGTGCAGCCATTTAAGACAATGTCTCAATTTCTCAAGCCTAGAGCATGTTAAATGCAGGGATCTGAAGCTTTTGGTCTCCTTGGGGAACAAAGTAAGTGCTTTTCAGTTTCTCAAGTCATCACTGTTGACTGAAGTAGCCTTCTATAGTTGCTAATAGAGAAAGACTATGATTTCTAGAACATAATAATAATAAAGATTATGAGTATATAATTATATATGCTATATATATGCCTAATATAGTGGGGAAAAAAATTACAGGCTTTATTTTCATCTTCTTTTCAGTCAGTGTAGGAATAATCATAATATGATGCATTTTTAAAGGTATGATGCATTTTTAGAGGTACATGTGGTGGTTTTACTCAGGTGGGCAGCCAAGATCCACCACAGTTACTCTCTTACTCCCTCTCCTCATAGAGGGAAGGGGAGAAAATATGACACAAAGAGCTCAAGGTTTGAGATAAGGATGATTTAATTAAAAGGAAGAGGAAGATGAAAAAAAAAAAAAAAAGGAGAGAAAAAAAAAAAAAAAGCAAAAGCCTCACAGAAGCACAGAGAGAGAAGAATCAGTTACTAACTACTTCCCATCAATGAGCGATGTTCAGCCACATCCTGGGAAGCAGAACTTCAATGCGCATAGCGGTTGTTCAGGAGGACAGACACTTCCACGAGAGCTCCCCCCCCCCCCCGCCTCCTTCCCCTTTCCCACCTCTTATTGCTGAGTGTGACATCATATGGTATGGAATATCCCTTTGATTGGTTTAGGTCAGCTGCCCTGGTGATGTCCCCTCCCCATCACTTGCACACCCCCAGCCTGCTCGTTGCTGGGGGCTTGGAGGGAGTCCTCATGCGGTGCCAGTATTGTGCAACAATAGACACAACACTGGTGTGATACCAATGCTGTTCTAGCTACACGTGCAGAGCACAGCACCGTATGGGCTGCTGCAAGGAAAGTTAACTCCATCCCAGCCAGACCCAGCACACGTGTTAAAAAAAGATAAACTACAATATAGCAGCTTATACCTGAAGCATTCAGGATTTCTGGATGATACACAATTCAAATTCTAGGTAGATCTACAAGCTTAGCTTCTGAGAGCTTTCTGCTCTTGATACTGGCCAGATTTCCTCTGCCATATCTACATGTGATCACATGTAGAAACAGATTGGAAGATACCCTAGAGTAAGAGTACGAGGGCCCAGAATTCTCCCAGCTATACAAGAATTCTCCCATGTATGCAAGACAAAGAGAGAGTCACTTCCAGGGTGTGGTAGTGATCTTACATGGATCATATTCTGCCATTTCTGCATCTTATTGTTGGCTGTGTACAGAATCTACTTCTCAACCCCACAGTTATATACTTAAAGTTTGATGGGTAATTCCCAGTCTAATAGTGTTTCATTACAATTCCTGCTTATTTTCAGCTTTTAAATAATAATAATAATAATAAACATTTAGGAGAAAAGATAAAAATGATGGGTTGTGTGATGTAAAATAAAAAAAAAAGAGCACTATGTCAGAATTTGCTGGCTGGAGTCTCTCTTGACCTTGTCAAGTTTCCATGCATATGTCTGCTTATATAATATAAAACATGAAATAGAAATATATATGTACCAAAAATAAGCCCCAAAATCATTGATAGGCTCACGTGGGAGACATATATATTTATGCATATATACAACTTCTTAGTGTAGAAACACTTGATAGGTTAGGAGATTTCAATTGTGTTAATTGCAGTGGTCCTGCAATACATCACCATCGTTGCTCTGAAAATTGTCCCTTGGCACAATGGGGGTCAATGGTTGGCATTGATATATTCCATTTTTACTTTCTTAGGTAACTTTTATTTCAGTCTGGAAGTACAGTCAAAACTTAGGTTAGTTTTTCTAGTGCCATGAACTGTTTAGAGGTAGATCTATGAAAAATGCAGGCTTTTTAAAATACAAGACTTAAGCAAAAGAAAGATTTGTTACCTCAGAAATCTTTACGAGTCACAAGTAATTGCCCACTACCCCTCTGAAATAGGTTTATAGGAAAATGTACATCCTCCTCCTTATATAAATGGAAAACAAAAGGAGATAGTAATGAAGTGATTTCCTCAGGGCCATAAGCTGTGATTGGAATCAAAATTGTTACCAAGTAGTTTGTAATTCCAGCCCAATACCTTGGCTGTAACAGTACTGACAGTCTCCCATGCCTGCCTGTCTCTCCTAGAATTACTGGACCTCAGAGCTATTGCTCTGTGAATGACGAACATAGTTTACAGCTTGAGCTTATTCAGAAATGTGTTTGGTGGACAAGCACTTTTTCCTTTTTTTTTTTTAGTCTGTCTAAAGTTTCACTTATAGATATAAACTGTGATTTAATGATTCAGTCCACATTGTTTCAAGTGAAAATGGTGCTTCTATACCTTGTTTCATAAAATATTTCTTTTTCTGTTAGCAAGCATCAATTGTTCTCTAGTACTTGGGGAAAAAATTCTTCATTTTAATGAATATTACTGCTTCGTGCAATTGCATGCTGCAATACCTTTTATTTAGCTGACATGTAAAGGTTGAACAGATGATCAGACTTTCATTTGTTTCTGCTTCTGGTGAAGTTAAAAGTGAGACTTTCACCAAGGTTAATGGAAAAAGGTTTTGAACCATAGATATCAGGGGACCACTCCTAACACCTTTCAATTTATGGGAGTTCTGTTATCAGCTGGAATGTTAACAGGTTTTCCTGGGGTTTATTGATTCCTGAGTGCTGTCTAATCATTTATTTCCTGAGATGATTAGGACATGGAAACAGTATCTGTGCATCGTGTTTTCCTCAAGGAAAACACAGAGTCACTAAGAGGAAATCAAATAAACTGTTTTGCAGACTTAAGAGAATCCAGTGGCTATATTCTTCGGGCCATATAAAAATGGGACAACTTTTGCACCTTAATTATTACCGTATTTGATGAATGTTAACCTTAAATAACACAGTCTGTAGAGGTATCTTAGCACAGCTGACAGTTTTACTCACCAGAGCTTGCCTCTGGCAACAGAAGGTTTCTAGCCACTTCTCAGCATATTTGAAAGGACGTTATTGTTGCTGACACATTGCAAAAAAGGTAACATTTGTGCACATCAGTGACTAAGTTGTAGTCTATTATATCACATCCCATAAAATGGCAAAACTCTTCATTAAAAAAATAAATAAATAAATAAAATGAAGAATTAGAAGTACTTATTAGTATTGAATACCTATATCTAGTGTCAAGTGGGAGGAGTTACTGCATGTTATTAGAAAACTACCAAATGTAGATGATTATTTGGAAAGCTTGTCTTTCTAATTTCCTAGATTAAAATAATAATTATTATTATTAATATTATTAATATTAATAACATTAATAACATTAATAATAATAATAATAATAATAATAATAATAATAATAATAATAATAAAACACTAATGAATCCAAACATTAAAAAGAGGAAAGAAAACTCTTTTGAAAGCAATCAAATAACATGCGAATGCCAAGATCAATAGATTTTTTTTAAAGTTAACATTATTTAAATTTTGTCTAAGCTTTAACACTGGGGTGGCTGGAACTATTACAAGCTGATAACTAAAGTAGCATCCAGAAGAGGAGGGAAGAAGGAATGGTCACAAGTGAGCACTAGCTCTTGCCAGGTAACCTTACTGATGAAGGCAATTGGAAGAACAGAGCTTATATTGAATATGACTCTGAAGTAGCAGTTAGACTGCCTTCTTGATCTTGTTAAAAGATAACAATTTTAATTTATTTTATTTTTCCAATTTCTCTAAAAACAATGATATTCCTTACGTTCAGCTGTGACAAAGTGGTACATGTAGGTAATTCTAAGGTAAGTTTCAAGAAGGGTACTTGGACATATAACAAAGTGTGTTTCCATGACCTGTGACTTTCCTGTACTTTTCCTTCTAGCAAATACAAGGGAGAACAGATAGCATTTTCTTTTTATGTGGATCTGTTAAGCACACTTAAAACAGTGTAACTGTATTACAGAAGGCAGAAAATAAAAAATACTAATAAAAGTTAAATTCCACCCATCTGTTTCATTTAAAGATCTTGTGGTTTATGTCATGGGATACTATAAATGTTTAGATATATTCTTGCAATCAATAAGAGTAATTTTGTTGATTACAGTTTTTATTCTTCAGTCTGTAAGTATGTGCATACCAGAAATTAAGTTTTTTAATACTGTATTTTTGCATGTTACAATGAAGGAATTTCTTGACTGTAGAATCTGTTTCTCTGAACAAGACCAACTATTTAAATAACTTTGCTTTCACAGTAGTGTAGTACCTACACTAATGACAAATGACAGGTGCTCAGGAGTGTTTTGTTTTCTCTACTCTTGACATATAATGGCATAAAGAGTCATAGAAGTAAGGGCAAAATAGAGCATCTAAAACTTTAGTTGTTGTTGTTGTTGTTGTTAGTAACTGTCTTTGTAGTTGATGATGAACAAGTTTTTTTCTAACTCCCATAATTCACATGTCTAATAGGTTAATAAAACTCTATCATTGGAGTGGATAGGTTCAAGTTACATGTTTTGTACTGTTCATCTGTTTTCTATTTTCCTTTTGAAGCAAAATTAATTTTTATTCTTTTATTTTAGCCAAGTATTGCTATATACCACAGACGTGTGATATAGAGTGGAAAAGGCAGTAAAATGGAAGCTGAGACATTGGGTTAGATAGGAAAAACAGCAAGTCTTGACTTTGCTATTTAGCTCTGTAGATCATCTATTGCTTTTTAAATATGCTTTTTTTGCAATATGTCCAAAAATGCAATATGTTCAAATCAATTAAAATCTAGAGAAGCCTTGAAGAGAGAGGCCTGCTTCTTCAGTTGTAGTTGCACCATTGCTTTTAGTTTTAGGGTTGCTTTTTCTTCCTCTGACAGATTTTTCTTTGAACAAAACAGCATTGTTCCACTACTGTTTCCATCTTTTCTCTTCTCTTATTTTTTTTTTAAGGTTATTTTAACAATGAGTGAGTTAAAAATTGACCTATACTTTCACTGAACTACAAAATAAATAAATAAATAAATAACTTTGCATTGTTATGTGGCAAGTATGAAAGCCACTATTGGAATTCCAAGATATGATTTAGTAGCTTAGTGGGTAGTACTGGTGTTGGGAGGACGGTTGGACTAGATTATCTTGTAGGTCCTTTCCAACCTTGTGTTTCTATGATCCTATGAATTAATGTCCATAGCTTTCAATGTTTTTGAGCACTGAGAATTTTTTAGATGAACTCTGTTTATTTGAGAAATGCCTTTGAATTTCAAAGGGATTTGAAATTCAAATTATTTTCATCTAAACTTGTCTGAAATAATGAAACTTTTATTAATTAAAAAATATATAATATCTATATAAAGTATATCAATACTATCTAAAGTATATCAATATCGAATTAATGGAAAAAGTCAGCAAGCCACTCATTGTTTTTGTACTGGTTGAAAGCTTAGATTTACCAGTTACTGTTTTATCACAGAATCACAGAATCATAGAATTTCTAGGTTGGAAGAGACCTCAAGATCATTGAGTCTAACCTCTAACCTAACACTAACAGTCCCCACTAAACCATATCCCTAAGCTCTACATCTAAACGTCTTTTAAAGACTTCCAGGGATGGTGACTCCACCACCTCCCTGGGCAGCCTGTTCCAGTGTCTAACAATCCTTTCAGTAGTTCTACAAATATTAAAAGTGTTTTTATTTATTTATTTATTTATTTGAAAAATGCATTTTGATTACAATACACTTCTGGTATTCTATCAAATCCTCTGCTACATTCATACTGATTATTAGCAGCAGGCTTTTTGTAGTATGTCAGGTAGGTAACTTTCAAATGTGTACTCACACATCTTTACTCACAGAATTGTTAGGTAGCAGACCTTTTCTGGCTGCCTCATATTGCAATGAATTATCTTCAAGATTTTAAATCAAGGACCTGAGGAAGGCTGTCCTTACATAAAGTAATCACCAATGAAGCTACAGTTGATTGTGTATATTATAATATTTTGTATATTGTATACATTGTATATATGTGCACAGGGAATACTATCCCATCTTGGACTTGCAAAACTGAACTTCATTTCTGCCACATCATTTAATTTTCTTCTTCACTTTCACTACAAAAAATTCTACTGGCTTTTTGAGCAGGAGATTGTTCCTGTCTTTTGACTTGTGGGACTAAGCAAAGCTCTTCAGTCTGCCTGTTGCTGGGAAGTAGATGTTATAGATAGACTGCCTCATTAGTGTACTTTCCAAAGGGGACTAAAATATTCTGAGCTCTGTTCTATTCTGTTTTAAACAGTGTATTGCTCTGATCCTGTCCTGCTGTGAAAAGTGAGCCTTAAAGCTAGCATAGCTGTAGTCAGTGACTGCTTCAATTCTAACCCTTCATTTCTGCAGGCTGCAACACCTTCTTTCTCAGTATTAGTTGTGTCAGACCTTTCATGGTTTAGACCGAACTACAGACTGCCCAGAGAATTGCATTTGAGCCAGGATATAAAATAGCAGCCTACTGAAAAATATGGATTGCTCTTGCCCTTCTCCAAATCCACGTTCCTTCCTTTTTGTGTCATCTTATCTTTGTTCTAGAAATGTCTTGTCTTTGTTGAAGTTCCAGCAATTAAATCTCTTGAACCATCATCTAAATTTGCCCCAGTAAATAAGTTTTGTTCACTTGTTTGTTTGTTTTCTATCTACTTTGCCTTTCTGCTTATGATTTTCAGAAGGTGGCCTGTTCTTAGAGAACTGTACTAGCAGAGGATTCAGCTAAACTCATGTATGTTTCTGAATATAATGGAAGGGTCATCTGAAAATTTATATGTCGGGGATGTACTGCAGAGGTATTTCTGAAGTAATTTAAGAAATAATAACTTTGATCGTTTTTCTGTGTTTGTGGATTATATTTCAACATGGTTTACTTTGGAGTATGTTTTTTATTTTTTCCCATCAGGCAGGGACATATAACCAGTTGTCAGGATAGCAGCTGAGCAGTCTAACAAATAAAAATCAATGTAATAAACAGTGTGTTATGGATGTCTGAGATCATATTTAGGTTGTCTGGGGATTTCAGATGGATTATTTTCAGTGATGTTATGCATAGAATCATAGAATGGCTTGGGTTGGAAGAGACTTTAAAGATCATTTATCACCAGAGAACAGTGCAACATACAGGAATGAGATGGTGTAGCTACATTTTTTCTTCAAAGAAAAGAGAGATAAAGAATGTATGGAAGTTACAAGGAAACAATTTCAGGTGTTAGTTTAAGCTAAATAAACAATGAGCAGCTCTCAGCTGCATGAATTTTATTATTGAAAGAATAGATTTAATATTGGTTTGATTTAAACACTTACTAGATAATTTATGGTAGAACTTTATAGTAACACTTGTATAAAGAAGATCGTTGCAGATGTTTATGACTTAAAAACATATAAAGCATTTCAGCAAAGTGTGGAGCAACTATCTTTCAAAGTCATAAAGATACTTAAATAAGATAATAGATGATTTCTGATATTATTTTAATGCCTATATTTTGCCCAGTAAAGTTAATGTTTAATGAAAATTTTATCATAATCTTCTCCACAAAATTTTAGTGCTGTAATTTGTAGTATGGTTATAACTTCTGACTAGGATAGAAAAGATGTTAATATTTCTGCCTAGAAGAAATGTTTAAAATCAAATATAAGTCTGTTTATGAATGTAGTTATGATCGTATTTTACAGTCTTTTCTTTATATGAACATATTGACTTTGGCAGATTGGTAATTTTGGTTTTAGGGTATGTAATCAAATTTTAAAAAAATGTTTTTATTGAAGCTATTATAATCTGAATATGTTACATCTGGCCAATGGCTAACTTCTCTTTTTCTCCTGAAATTTTTTACACTCCATATCTGAATTAAATAGTTTAAAATGATTCTAAATAGATGAATCATTTTATTATTAAAATATACATGGGAAATAGCTTAAAATGGAAAGACTATACCTTGCCATATGCACTTACAGAAGAGACATAAAATCTGTCATAAACAGTGTTGGATTTCTTGTATCTAGCAACTTTGACACACGTCTGACATAAGCATTGAATACTGCAGTATGTAATTGTTAGATTCATAAAATATGTGGGTGGGTAAAGTGAAATATATAGAGAGGGCATTGTCTTGAATAAATGAATCCTTTGTTAAACTTATTCCAAAGTTTATTTATAGCACACTCTGCATTTTGTACCAACAAATGTACTGTATGAAAGAGCACATGGAATTAAGAACTATTGTATACTTCATATGCATGAAGGAAAACATTTCTTAGAAATGAAACCATTAATGTTATATTCTGAATCACGAATACTTAACCACATAACCTGCTTATATGCAATGATGCTGAAGTACTTAGCATATATATTCTTAAAGCTCTCAATCTACACAGAATTAAGCATTCCACTGTACATAGTGCAGCTGGTTTTAAAGTGATGTCTATTAGAAATAAATGTTAGTGTTTTAGGAAACATATAGGTGTTTAAAGGTGATTCATGGTGTCTTTCTTTTAAATAATGAGAATTGTGTACTGCAGGACAAGTTTGAGAAGTATGAAAGCACTTTACAAAGGAAAGAAATTGAATACAGTGTAAAATATTAAAGCTTTATACTGACAGAACTGTTTTTGTTTAAATTTTTATTGAATTTTTTCTTTGAAGTAACAACAAGAGACACATACTGTTGGCAGATAAACGATGCTGTGCTGAATGAGTGGCTACTTAACCTTAGAGCTGTCAGATACCATTATTTTCAATGTCAAGGACCTGGAAAGCTTTATGCAATGTATTCCGTTCTTCATATTAAAATGTTCAAATTTCTGTTCATTTATACATTTCTCTGCTACAGCTACATACGATATGTAGACTACCTCAGCAGGGAATGCTGAATTTGGCTGTAGACCTGCTTACAACATGAAGCCAAATTATGCTTCAGGTTATCCTGAAAGCTAAAGCAGTAGTGCCTGAAGCACTGATGTTCTTTTGCTCTGAGTTTTGAAATATTCTAATGTCTGAAGCAGACATGCTATTGTCCTGACTAATAAAAATAACAATGTGAAAATCTCTCAAGGGCACAGTGTGTAATTCTATTTTGGCAAGAGTTTGCTATGTGATAATTTCCAGTTCCATAGTTGGTATTTACCTATTACAATTAATTTAAGGACATTTTAGTATTTTAAGTTAGGGATGGCCATTATTTACATTTCTGATGAACTTGCTATTGCAAAATGCATGTGCACTGCTCTTGCTAGTATTTTTATGTTTGACCAGAGTATGTAGATTCTCAGACACCTGGCAGCTATCCCCCAGACAGGCTTGTCCAGCCCAAATTTGGGAGATGATAGTGTATATTGTCACTAGTACAATAAAAGATGCATTTTATTTTACTTGATCACAGAATCAACACAATGCAAATGCTGTACTGTGCTATTGATTTCTGATTTAACATTCATTTAGAAAATACAAAAAGAATGAATAGGAAAACTACAACAAATAGAAGTCAGAAATTTTTATATGTTAAAATCATAGGATCAAAGGGTAACTCAGGTTACAAGGGACCTCAGGAGGTCATCTCGTCTGACCTAAAGGACTTCATTCAGTTTGGATGGCTCAGGACTTCATGCAGTAACTTATTTGTTCAATGCATTGAAAATGCATTTGATTAATATATGACGATCAGCTGCTTTGAGCCCTTGTCTGTGTGCAGATTTTTCCTGTTATTTGCTTTCTTTCTTTTTTTTTTCTCTCCCACACAGCCATTTTTGCTTTTTTGTTTGCTTGTTTCCAACTATATTGCTTAGCCATGACACACCACTTTTTTTTTTTTTTTTTAAATCAACAAATATTTCAGTGGTAGTATTCAAGTACATATCATGAAAATATTCATGAGGATTATTCATACTAAAGTCATTCAGGATATTCTTGAATGACAGTTATAATTATTTATTGCAGTAAGGATTTTCTATCTCTCATTTCATTTTCACTTTCAGAAAGCAGGCCTTCCCTTCTTGAAGGAAAGGGCATGATCAAGAAAAAACACAGTACTTTTACCCTGAAGTTCTATAATCTTTTCTAATTTATCCTTAAAATTATGTGAACAAAGGATCTGTGTAAATTGTTGTAAGAAGTTCTAACAAGTGTTCTCTCCATGTGCTCAAATTCTTCATTTATCTTCCAAGAATAATGGAACTGATAACATTACTGAGATGATGGGAGAGGCTGAGTTGTGAGCTTAGTGAACACAATGAGGAATCAAGACAGAGCCATGGAAACAAGCATTTGAGCGTTCCTTGTCACCTTCATTACCTATGCTAATGCCAGGGACACAGAGTACCAATGGCTGAATTCCTTGATAGCAGACTCATGGGAATCTGTGTTTAATCTGTGGGTTATTTTATTATGAATGTTATAAATGAAGTCTCAACTCAATCTGAATTTAGTAATATTTATAAAAGGCAAGTAAACAGTGCTGGGTGTGCGGGGAGTCTGTGCTCTACCAACACGCACACACAAACATCGAACCTTCTAAATACACAGAACATTGCTTTTACATACTGAACCCGAGTATGCCTATACATATGTACAATCAGAAAAGGTAACAAATAATCCTTTAAGTCTATTACTATCAATGTCCATGACTAGGGGCGCATAGTTGGCCTGGTTGAAGTGCTCCCATATCTTCCATGACTTACAACAGCCTCCATTTTCCATTCCTTTTCTTGATTACAAACACCGGAGACACTGTCTGATTGTTAATAAGGGGAATAAGCTGTAAGGTTACCAGGACAGTCTTTGTTCCTAAGGATGTATGATTCCCCACAATGTGTAACTGGTTACCAGCAAAGGGCAGTTGTGTGCGCGGATCCGCTTCTCTCAGCTTGAGCTTCTTTCCAGTCCCGGTGCACCTATTTCGAGCGACTTTCTATACGAGAGACTTTGAGTGGTTTGCTGAGTTTGGCCGAACCTATCTTCATGAGAAAATCAATGCGCCCGTCCTGGTCTCCATTCTGCTATCCTGTTCCTTTTCATTCCTTCTTTCTACTTCTTTATTGATGACGTAACTTCATCATGTTGCCTTTTTTTTTAATATCTTGAGGACAGGCTCCCCTCTTATACCCTTCTCCTCACAGCAGTTCTTTTCAAAAACAACTTTTCATTGGTCAAACAACAACAGCAAATACCCAGCAACTTCCATGCTTTAATGACTGGAGAACAAGCAACCTGAGACGGCATGGCGTCTCCTGAATCACCCTTCTTTGTTCCCTCTAAACTCTTTTACATTCCTGATGGCCTCATCGTTAAGAGTCTGATGTTATCATCAACCACGGGGCTTTCGGACCCCCATGGCCACACTCCCACATCTCCCCCTTCTTTATTAATTTCAACCATTTTCTTGACACGAATTATTATGCCATATATCACAATGAAGTATGCTTATTTAACAAGTCTAATAGGTCAGCACAGAGCACCAGTGCTTGTATGATATAGAACGTGGTGAACAATGATCACGAGGAAGTTTTGGAGCTGGTAAAGTGAGTTTCCTGCACCAACACCTAGATCCTTCCCATTCTCTGTAGCTGACATGCTCTCTTTTTATATATCACCAGTAAAGTGTCGTGTCATGCTGCCGTCCCCATCTCCACCCCGTATTTATACATAAATTGTTATGTCAGTACTTCCACTGGTTTACCTGAGGTGGGGGATAGGATCTTCTCTGCTATATTTTCAAAAGATAAATATTATTTGTTGGTCAAAGCGGTAGAATGGTCTGCAAATTCTGTAAATACCGAGAGCTGTGGTACTTGTGTGTTGAGCCTGAACAGCAGGAAGGGAGAAAACAGGTGCTAAACAGCAATGATTAGCATACGTATACCAACTGATGAGGTGTTAAACATAATCTCATGCAGAGGTGTCAAAACCTTGGCCAAAGGATATAACTATGTGAAATAATACAGCCAGATTATATAAAACACAATGGAATGTAAAAATCTTCAAATATCAAATGACCTGGTCAAAACAGTACAGCTCATTTACTAGGATATGTATTTTCAAGAGGCTGGGGATGTATATGTTCAGAACCAATGTACTTCTTAAAATGATAGGATAATTTCATGCTGGCTTCAAAACAAATGAACGCTTCATTATGTACTGTTGCAGTGGAGCTTTAAAAGTTAAATCTGGTATTTCCTTTTGTTACTTGTATTATTTACTGTGTGATATTCTTTTCCTTAAACATTGCTTGCACTGGAAGATGGAATGTAAGATTTAGTGATCTTAGTTTAAGTAGTTGCCATGGTTTGCTGCTTTTCATACATGGAAATTATCAGGTTCTATTAGAGATTGTGCTCTTCTCTTTCATTTTTATGCCATATATTCCTTATGATCATTTAATGAATGCACTTAACTGTACTACATATGAATCTGATAGTCATGCATCTTTCATGATTTTTTTCCTTTAACTTTTACTCTCCGTTTCATGCCCCAGGCACGGCTTAAACCTTTTTCCTTTCTATTGTCACAATAACTTTCATTGTCTCAACTTTCACTTTGTTGTCTTGATGACAACTGAAGGATTCAGTCCAGACTAGAAGACTTGCTACTTTTAGCTATTAGTGTTTACTAATATGTGGACTATGGACTACTGCACCCTTTATTTTAATTAAAATTGAGTGGAAAAGGCCATCTTTAAAACAAGATATTGCTTCAATTTTCTGCATTCTCTTCCTTTCCTTCTATTATTTTTATTATTTTTTTATGAAAAAAATAGTACTGTTAGAAGTGACCATCCTGCCTGGAAGTTATCCCTATGTTATTAAGAGAGCTGTTCTCTCAGTGAGACAAAGTACTGCATTAAGGAAGGAGCTTCCTCCTAGCTCTCATGTGGCAATATCCTTTCAAATTTTTCTCTGCTATTCCACTGAGATCCACTATCAGACAGGGGCACAGGGCTTCTAGGCATCCCCCTTTGTGGACTGGCCAAGTCTCAACTATTTTTTTTTTTTTTTCTTTAAAAGGGAACATCCTTGCTGACGATGAGCCTGCTGATTTGTTCTAGGAGATGCCATTCTTGAAGATACATTTTAACTGCCACATAACAGCAGTTTGTTAGAATGTGCTGAAACGCACATATATATATTCCTCAAATGCTGTAAAGAGAGCTTATATCCTAATGACATCCACAGCCAGAGAACATTGGCCTAAAATGTGTTTGTTTTGGCAGAATATTTAATTCAGTGCTGGGTTTCTAAGAAAATATTTCCAGGTTTTCAAAGGTTCAAAATAGGGTTCAAAAAAGGTTCAAAATATTTCAATATATTGCAAGTCTTCAGTTACAATAAAGCAATTCTCCCTTAATTCTTCCCTTTTGACTATTACTGCATACATAATTATTTTTCATAAACATACCTTTAAAATTAGGGGGTTGAATCTGTTTTGAAAAATAATCAAATGGCTGAATCTGAGGCTCAGTGTCTAGAATAATCTTGTTGCATCTGATCTTGGTTGCTTGTACCCGAGTAAAGCTTTGAGGTAGGTTCTGGTGCAGTGGATCTCAACATCGTCTTGTACCAATGTGGCTTTGCTAACTCCACAGCATTTTGAAGATGTGGCTAAAGTGGCGTAACATGAGATAGACTGAAAAATTGAATGTTAGGTGTGAATACTGCTAACCAGGCTAAACTACTTTAGCTCTGCTTTAATCAATGGCATTATCAAAAGTATTGTCAAACATACGCTAATATCAGGATAAAATATTACAATTATGAGTGGGATAAATACAAATATATATGTATACATGTGTATATATATATATAAACATTAGAACTGGGAATGGTACAATGGTTAAGATAATTCTTTTCTGCCCTTAATGGAAAACACATTTTCTTGACTCTATTTTGTGTATTATAATCAACAGATGTAAAGAGACTGATGGGTAGCGAGCATGATCCTCTCTAGCTGATTTTTAGCACTGTATAGCAATGACAGTAGGATTTCCATTATTTTTCAGTGACTGATTATTCCTTGTTGGCTGGAGTTCAAGAAGTTTTTAAGCATATGCTTGCCTTTTTCCACTTGAGATAATTCAACCACAGCAAGAAAGCATTTAAGGACACAGTCATGTAGTTCTTCAGATCTCACCAGACAATCTTGAGAGTCATAGCTATTCTTCTTAACCTGTACAGAAATTCTGAATTGTATTTGGCTTTACATTGAGTACCAGCTTCAGTATTAAGCTCATACGTCAGAACAATGAGCATGTGTTTAGAGGGAGAATATGAACAAACATATTTCTAGACTCCTAATTTTAATTATTTTTATTATTTTAGATTATGCATTTAACAAATAAGCCAGTTATTAAAATGAGACTGCCACTTTCCTGGCTGACACATGAGGGCACTTTAAAGTAAAGGAGTTGTTTATTGATTCCTATAGTCCCTACAGCATGATAAAGATTGGGATTTTTAAAATGTAGACAATGTTTATTAACAATCTAAACCAAGAAGAAGGAAAAAAAAAAAAAAAAAGAACACACTACAAAATAAAAACAATGTGGATGTACATCAGGGTTAGTACATGGTGTTGAAACCTTACTTGTGTTATGAGATGGACCTGGGGTTTTGGGAAGGGAAAGAACACGCACCACATGACATTCATTAATGTCCACTCAGATAATAGCAGTACCACTCACTGGCAGTAGATCACAAGACGTGAAGTAATAAATCCTCTTTGTTACAGTGTAATTAACAGTTAAAATTTCAAGTGAGATCTCATTTGATATCTTAGATGAGGTTTAGAATATGGGTTAAAGAGTTTCTGTGATTCCTATTAGTTACTGCATGAAATCTTGATTGGGGGATCACTACACAACCAGCTGCAGTGAAGGGAAGCTTTGCAGCAACTTAAACAGGGTGTTGTAGGGAATGTAAATAAAGATAATTACCCTCCACTGTGCTATTAGTGGTTTGGGATCCTTTTCTACATTGTAAGGAGGCTGTAGTTGTGAAGCCCTTAATCCCACTCCTAAGAAAATCTATCAGCAAGAGCTTCTGTAGCACAATTTCCTTTCTGTATCAGTGCAAGGTTTAATATCTAATTTTTCCAATAATAGGTCATTTTGTTCCCACACATGTTAACCACAAAGTTCATTTTTCTCTCTTTTGATTGTGTTAGAGACACAAGGCAAACTTCCCAACAAATGTAACTGACTAATGTTTAAAATCTGGTGTGAGGGAGTTGAATTTTCATAGCTTAATTAGTGTCAGCAGGTTGCCAATTAATTAATGAAATTCTTTTGTGCTAGCTCCAGCTGTATTTAATTAGACTGTTTTTAGAGGAGAGAAGGCTACTGTCTAAATGTAGCTAGGTGATGAAATATTTTTCAGAAATTGTGCTTTACACCTTGTTAAAGATCTTTTTTTCTTTCAAATTCTGAATTCTTCACATTCTGCAAATGAGTACAGTTTGTTCTGTCAGCAAATAAGTAGTTAGCAAGGTTATTAACTTTATGATATGACATGGAAGCCTTTGGATTAGTGTTTTAGATAAACCGTTGAAGTTCATTGGGGAAAAAAACAACTGTGTGATTAATTAAAAATGCATTCATTAAGATCCAAGTTAAATACTGATATAATCCAACCTAATAATATGATATTTTAGAAGAGGGCTAAATTCAGATCTTTAAAGTATTTTAAATTAAAAAAATAAATAAATACATTAAAAATAAAATGTATAATCTAAAAGTAATAAGCTATTTTGCACAAGCTGATACTTGTGAGAAACATCAGAATACTGCTGAAGTTTTAGTAACAGAACTTCTATCTTGTGATAAAGTGAAATTTTAGTATCTCTGCATCATTCATACTTGGATTTCCAGTTATTCCCAGCACACTAGTATTAAAAATAGTGTTTTTTTTTTTTTTTTTTTTTTTTTTTTTAACTTTATTTTTATTTTATTTATTTATTTTTAATAAAATGAAGAAACTTCTTAATCTTATTAATAAAAGTAACAGATTATGATCAGGAAGGCTGTTTTTCTAACTTTCTAACTCATTTATAAATGGAAGAACCAATTATCTGAATTTTACTATTTCCTTCATACTTAAGAATTCTGCATGGCTATTGCAAATTCCCACAGCTGGAAGGGCCTATCCTAGACACTGATAAGAAATATGAACTATTTCAGCATGTCAGTGGAGCAAAGATCTCAAATATTCTGAAAATTAATGAAAATCAATGCATCGTTGTATCAGAGTTTAGTACCTTAGAGACATTCTTAAGTGCAAGTGTATCTGACTCATTTTTTATTGAAAATTGATAAATACCTGAGTAAAAATACAACTGTGTATTTACAGGAAATTAAGTTTAAGGTGTAGTTTTAAATATTTCTTTTCCCATATCTAACTGTACATTGCCACCCACTAGACTCAGAACTCACAACTGAGTTATTGGTCTAGCTGACTGATCCCAGAAGCCAAACTGAGCTTTTAATATTACAGTCACCAGGATTCAGAAATGACATATAGTTTGGACACAAGTTTGTCTGTGCTTAGTTATATGTGCATAAAAGGATAACAAAATTATGTTTTCATGAAAACAGAGTGGCTCTAAATGGTTTTGCTAAATTGCTTAATTTGTACATAGGAGAAATAGTATTCTATTGCAGAATGTGGCTTTACTCAGTTCTGTATTGGTGTTAACCTGTTCAGGATTACGCCAAAACATTATTGTTTGAAAAGTACATGCACAAGTGGAAGCAACTATTTCCTTTCTATACATTTTGTGATAATCTTGTCAGAGTTGGCATCTCCATCCTGGTGCACTCAAATTGCAGCCATTGCATATTATACACCTACCTTGGCAAAACATCCTTCCCTCAATACCACCATAATAGTTCCAGCTAACCAGAAAATTCACTCCACTAATTTTTATTTTTTACTTTTCAAATAAACAATACAAGCATTTAAGATACTATTTATATCTCTTAGCAGGAAGACTACTGGAAGGAACACCCTGCATGACTGACTCCAGTTTCCTGCTAGCACAGCCAGACATGGGTAAGAGATTGTAAAATAAATTGATCAAGCAACATCTCAAAAGCAGATAGGATCTCTATATTGACTCTGTTTGTTAAAAATGCTGGAATTCTGCTCCAGAACACCATGGCCCTAGAAACTTTATGTTTGTTCATACACCCTCATATACCTTCTATGAAGGTGTTCATACACCTTCATTTCTCTTACTGCATTCATATTGGATCATTCCAGTTCTTACACTATGATATTCCACATACCTGCTTCACTTTTATAAACTTCATTCTTAAGCCTCTTCAATATCTTTGTCAAATTATTTCCTTTGGTGATGAAGCAATATATGTAATGACTGGAAATGAAGGGCATGTTTTAATTTCTCCTATTGTAACCTAATACAATCACTGTCAGAATTACCTCTCAAAGACATTAGAATATGTACCTCCTAAAAGTCATTGTTTTCAATTAGGTAATAAAATAATTTATTCCTTTAAATTTTTCTTTTGGAGTTTATGCAAGAGTAATGTGCATGTAAAAGAAAAATAAAAATTCAAGTAATATTCATCACTATTTAAGCAACATTACCAGCTCTTCAATTGCAAATTCTTTTGCGATCACAGGTAGGCTGATGCATCTCTGCTGACTACAACTGAATTGATCTTGCTTAGTCCAGCATTTAATTTGGCTTGCTACTGCAAAGGTATGTTAACAGAGTAGTGTGCTATAATGTCTCCACTAAATCTATTCTTTATCATTCAGTGGGGATGTAGCTGACTATTTTACTGTGGCAAAGACTTACATGTAAATGTTAAAGGGGCAGTGATAGCTTTTAGGCCTAATATTTAGTTGACTTAGTAAAATCCACCTCTTGAAATGTACTCGTTTCACATTTCTTTATATGAATTACAAATAAAGACTTTTAATATACATTGAAAGAGAGAATGGTGATTAATGTAGGCATACATTTTGTTTTTAAGAGAGTCAAATCTGAAAAGCTCTTTATTTTTTTTAGAAGCCTTGTTTTTTGTTTGTTTGTTTTTCAATAAATAAAATCATATTTATTCCTTTTTCTCTTTAAGGTTTTCAGAAAGTTTTAGAGCTGAATTGATGAGTGTTGCCTGTGCCTGACTCTGTCTGCTATTCTCTTTATTATAGCAACACAGAGGGTTTTTTTTTTAGATCTCAGTAAGGCTTTGTGTGCTTATTTTATCTTTATTACTATGTCATGGAATGTGATTTTGGTTCCCGTGTCTAGAATCATGTGAAAACAAAGCTTTTCCAAAATGAGGGAAGAGCAAAAATCTGTAAAGGTAAACATCTGTTCAGGCTACTATTGTGAAGGGCTGCTTGGATTTACAAGCAGATTGAACATCTTTCCAGATGGTCAGTGCTTCCTCAGCTATTTGCATGTCTTACTTTAGTTGTTCTAGCAGTGAAATAGCTGAAATAACAATCCAAGACCGAATATTTATTTCTAATAAGCGACTAGATGCAGTAATACAGTTCACAAAAGTTAAATAAGAGGGATTCACAAAAAGAGTTATGTATGGAAAAAAAAAGTCCAGATCTTTGTTTATAAATGTGATATGTATACCACAGATGATTTCTTTTTTCCTTTGCAATTCTGTCTGCTGGTTTAGGCAGTGTACATAATATATGCTTGTAAATTAAGAGTCTAGTTACTCTCCCAGTCACCACACTTAGAATATTATGGCATATGGTTTATGTTAACTATCTAAGCCATAATTCTGTAATAAAAATCTTCAATTGCTGTAAGAAAATTCTCAAAAGTTAGATTAAACTGACATTATATCTACAAGGTCTTTTATGTGTTAAAACTATACCACTGGGGGTGGAGTTTCAAACTGGAAAGGGAAGCAAATTGTCCCTCCCTCAAGAGTCTTCACAGGTATTGGTGTCAGTCATGTGATAAATGGGATTTTTTTTGTGTTAAACTGTTCATCATTTCATCTGCATGGTCCATATACTTTCTGTGCAAAACTACCAATATACAAAATTCCTATGTGATATCAAATCTCTTTTTTTTGTTTTGTTTTGTTTTGTTTGCGTGTTTGTTTTTTGCTTGATTATGAGGTGGTTGTTTTTTTTCCCCACCAAAATAAAAAAATCCGCTTCCCAAAGTCACACAACCCAGCATGTTCTGTGTCTCAGGCCCAGGCCTATCACCTTTCTTCTTCCCTGTTGCTCATGAGATTCATCCTATTACAGATTGCACAAATACTTTCCTAAATGAAAAAGATTGTCTACAGAGGAAAGCAGATCATGACAATCACTCCTTTAATATTCTGATTTAATAGCCCCACATGAGGCATATTATTTTAGTATTAAAGAACTGAATTATTTAAAATTGTAGAAGATTGCAGTTGTATCATCTGCACTGAAATAATGGGGGGGAGAAGGGGGCTGCTAGAGGAAGGGAGAACACAGTAGCAGTCCTTTTCTAAAATGCTGCTTAGCAAACAATGCAATCCTAGCCAGTAGGAGTAAAACTGATGAGATACACTACTTCCCTCATTTTCTTAGCCCAACAGATTCACCAATATTCCATCTCCTGCTCTCAGTGGAGGAGAAATTGGGGGTGACATTCACGTGTTTCCAAGCTGTCAGGAAGAACAAGAACACTGCCTTTGTCTGCACCTCCAGGCTTGTTTCTGGCCAGGATGTTGCCTCACATCTACCAGTTTGTCATGGTTTCCTTGCTTCTCCGTGCATTTCAGCATTTTGTAGATTTCCTCTCAAAGGTTTTCAGACTCTTGATATATCCTCACATCTACCTCCACTGCTTCAGTACTTTGTATTAGATCAACCTCTCAGCATTAACATGGTTCCTGTGGCATGTGAGGATTTTTAATGACATGTTTTCATGAGCATGGGCTTAAGGTGGTAATTCTGTTCTTTTGGTGGCTTTTGAATGAAGATACATAAATTGACGGTGGCTTTAGCAAGCTTTGACTGGTAATGTTATAAGATGGAAAAATTGGTTCTGAGCTTTGGTAAACAGGTACCTTTTATCTTTTTGGCATATGGTTCTCCAGCTTAATGCCAAAGTGCTGCAAACCCGTCTGTCCAGAAAAACAGAATATGCGATGATATTATGAATGGGTCTGTGATCAATCTAACCATGAGTTTTATGATTTTTATGCACATGAGTACTAAACTGTGTTTCATGAGTCACTGATATCTCAGTTCTGAAGACCTGCTCATGTGAATTAATTATATATATGTCCCCTGCACTTTGTTAAGAACAAAAAGAAAAGCTTCATATGAAGAACAAAATTTGGGGTCATCTGAGGTGACAGATGCTTGCTTGTTCACAGACTCCATTGCTCAGTGCTGGAGCGGAAGGGAGAAAAAATCAGAGGCTACTCCTTCATAAGCATTTCCTTTTGCATTATTTAATAAGCCTTTTTAACTTAGAAGACAAGTTGCAAAGGTTATTGAAAGAAAATGGTGGTCCTTATTTGTGCTTGCTGACTAAGTAGATTTCTGTCTGTGTATTGAGGTTTCCATTAGTGTGAGATTTTTAAATTTAAATTTCATTGCAAGCATATTTCCTCCTGGGAATTGAAGTCAGTTCATTGTAACACATAAAATCACGGTAAAATAACTTTGCTTTTTCACAGATCGCAGATTATTGAATTGATGCTTTAACATGGAAATTTAGCATATAAGAGATATGTTATTACTGTCATTTGCACTCTAAAGAAGCTCTTCTCAAAAAGTACTTTTACTCTAAAACTGCCTAAGTGCTTTACACCACACAGAATAAGGCAAATCTAACTTTGTGCTATTGAACAGTAGGACAAAAGCTGTCTGTTAACAGACCAAGGAAATGACTGGGAGAAAAATGGAGTAGCTGAGTTTCTTTAAACCTATATATTATTTTTTTTTTCTTAATGAGCAGTTTAACTGGCAATTGATCAGTCATTCAGCATTACAGTAAATGGCCAATCAAATATATAATCATTTGAGACTGCACTTTAGACCTAATCTGGCAGCAATCAGGAATGCTTAAGAATAAATACAGAGCAAATTTCTCCCTGTATGTACTTTAAAAGATAAAAACAACAAAATGTATCCAAAACCAAAACAGCAATAACAAACTACGAGGCAGTTAATCAGTTGTATTCTTTATTGTGCATGGCAACATACTTGCTCATGAATTTCCATTTTATATAAATAGACAAAAGCATTTTTTTGCAGGATTTTTTTTTTTTTTTCTGTTAGATTTCAAATATGACTCCTGTGGAATGGTTGCATTAATAAGGTCTTGAGATCACAAATCTTTATAGACTTGTTTAATTTTATGCATGTGAGCTCAAGGCAACTATCCAAACAGATGACATTCAGAATATTGATATGTGTTGCAGTATTAATTCCTACATTAACACTCCAGGTAGGCTCATTACAGTGGAGAATTTCTGTTTTTATCATTTTAAAATTGTAATGCTTTTCGTTTTCAGAAGCAAATCTTTGGTTCTAATCACGTAAAATTCAAGACCTCATCACTGTCTTGCTTCTTGCGAAAAATATAGTATGAAACAGTCCTTTGACCACTGGCATTTGCTAGTGTGAATGAGAAATACCGTCTAAAAATAAAAATCTTCTTTTATTTACTTGAGGTGTGAAATATACCGTTATAGGCAGCTGTCAGTGTGAATGGGTTAACATTTACCTAATTTATAATGTGTGAAAATAGACACCTAGTAGCAGAACTAGAATGGAAAGAGAGCAGTCTCAAAAGAGCACAGTTCACATAACGTTTACCCCTTTTCCCTGACTCAGGTCTTTTGGCACTGAATACATTGTTTGAAAGGTTGTTAAATATTTGACTTTTACTCTGTGACCTCCTCTTTCAAGTGTAGAAGGAAATAGAAAAGCTCAGTTTGACATCTCTCAAGAGATCAGGTGGAGTAATGGGTAGCACTTACCTTTTTTGATCCCCAAGTTAAAGAAGAAACTTTTATTTTCCTAATAACTTGCAGTAAATGAAATTGGTATTCTCTGCAATGTGACCTAATGATCCTGGGAGGCTAAGGGAAAGCCAGCATACATATAAAACTAGCTTTTGACAGGACACAGGTGAGTGACTCTGGTGCATCTTCCATTGACAGTTTTCATCTTCAGAACTGTTCAGATATCTGGGTAATATCTATCTATTTCTGGGCAAAATTTTTCAGTAGGCTTGGAATGATAAGAGTATCCCCACATCTCTACAGTTTCATGTATGTGTACTGTACATGATTAGCCGAACTTTTTCTTGCAGCAGGTGCAAATAATGAATGTAATAATCAATGAATGTGATAATCGGGTAGTCTGCAAAAGGTACAGGGGCATTTGGCAATTGTAGTATTAAAACAAACTAATTATGGTATCATTAACAACTCTTTTCTGCACACACAGCTTTATTTAAATTTGATTTTAACTTAACAGAACTGGGTTTTGAAAAGTTCTGTAGTTCTGTTATTGATTAAGACTGAACATGATTAACATTAATTATTGATCGAGCTTCTCCACATCTTCAGATAGCATCAAAGAGAGATTTATTGATGAAGTCTGAAAGGTCTTAAAACTGTAGTAATTATGCTGTAATTCCTTTTGACTACAGATTAAGTGGACTATTCACAAGATATCTTGATGCATGTGGAAACTAAGTGTAAAGTCCATCTCCTAAACATTACTAGTTCAAGAATATTAAAAGTTCTCAAAATCTTTATTGAAGCATGAGTTTGATTTTGGAGTGTTTTGTTGTGAATTTTTTTAGGGGTGAGTGAGGAAAGAAATGCAGATGCTAGATCAGGAGATACAGATTCTAACATACAGGAGATACAGGAAAGCCAGTTTGCTCCCGATTATATGTCTGGAATAGAAAATTCTGTGGCATGTGAGACAGTTTTGCGGCTCTTTGTTAGTAATTAACCTTAAGATGATTTTATTTTTTTTAATCTGGAAATTATTTGGAAAATATTTTGTCTTTGATGAATCATCATATTTTAGAAAACTAAACTAAAATTACTGTATGAATAAATAATGCTTCAGTGAAGAAAATACTATAGCATTGATCTTTAGGGAATCAGAATGATTGTTACATTGGATTGTTAATTAATGAAGGTATGTTGTAGAATAGTGTCTCAAAATAAATTGTTTTTCCTTGTCATTATTCAGGAGAAGTGAAACAGCAATTCAAGACTTTTTTAGATTAATTGATCTACTTATTTATCTACTATCCCATGTGTTCAGTAAATATTCAAATAATATTGTTCTTTTTTAACTCAGAAGATATTTCTGTTAAACAAAGGATGATACTATAGTGGGATAAAGAGGCAGTTGCATTAGAAGAGTGGTTTTGTATGACTAGTGCAGCTTCAGGCTCCTAGCTCCAGATGAGAACTGCAAATCCAGATGAGAGGGTATGGATAATGTTATGTCAGTAGCTGAGGGAGAATCACTCCTTCCCTTACTGTCTCCTACTATCCTGGTTAAGCAATTTCAGTCTGATATTTATGACTTTTTCTACATTTTGCATAGGGAATTCATTACCTGAATTGCTGAAATTCTTAAAGATGGATAGATATAAAATATAAAATGGGAATAAACCTATACTCGTGGGTTTTGTTTGTTTGCTTGTTTAAATCTATAGAGGTGGAAAAGAAAGCACACTACAGTTGGCTTCATATACAGCTGGATGGTTATCATTTTTCAAAGTATCATGATAATGAAATACTTCCTTGGGAACAACAAGTATCGCACTGGCAAAATAATATTTACTTCTTAACACCATGGAAGATCACCTTACTCTTGTTACTGCTGTATTGTGGTATTATTTTAATTGGACTTTTCTTACTGATTTACACACTCAGTTTGCAAAAGACGCTAGAGAATATGTGGCTTTGGCATGTAAACAAACTCTCTGAACAGGGTAATTAAAGCTGGGGTTAATCCCAGTATAGACAGAATTCTGTAACAGCTAGTGAACAAATGCAGTTGACCACTTGACATTGATTATTTGCAAACAATAGTTCTTACACTTAAAACACATAGAGAAAATTAATTTTTCAGGTACGTGTTATTTGGACCAACCAGGTCACTGAGCAAAATTACATCAAAGTACAAAAATGAATCAGGAAGAAGGGAAATGATTTACCAATTGGAGCTATCTTTTAGAAAGTGAATAGCATCCCCAGCTGCACTTCTGCGTGTCCAGGTCAACCCAGGCTGTAGAGAATTCTTTCTCTTCTTTCCTGGATGTATTTTTCCTTTCTCTGTTGCAAAATGAAACTTCTGTCATTGCTGTTTTTTAGCTAATGTTTTTTTCCAGAAGCCAGGTGTGCTGTGGAACTAGTAGGAATATTTCAGGTTAAAAGCTGAATTATGAAGCTGATGGTTGTAACAAGGGCAAGATTCTTTGCTTGACATCTTCAGGCAATTATTATGTCTCTGTAATTTGTTTTAGTAGTTCTTTAACCAGAATGGTAATAAATAAATAAATATTTACTGAATCATTTTGTCTTTTTCAATCTTTTTCACCTTTTGAGATGGCAATAATCATGTTTTTCTTTCCAGTCTTCATGACTATCTTCCATGTCTGCATTACAGCCTTAGATACATTACTACAGTACTCTAAATAATTTTGAGCATTCTCTAGGATGCAAAAAATAGTCTTTTACATATAGATACATGGATGCTATTACTATTAGAAGATCTAAGATGAAATTCTTTTTGCTACAGTGCATTTTCAGATACATTGAAACTAAACTTTATAGTTCAAATTGAAGAAAAAAAAAAGAAAAGAAAAAAGAACATTTTTCAATTCTGGATTTGTTTTCTTTCTTTCCCATAGTTTTCCTTGTTTGTGTGGGAGGTAGCTTTTGGTTATATGGTAGTTTCTGATTATATATAGAATTAGTGAATGCATGTTGTCAGTTCATTTCTTGATTTGAGGCACTAAAAGGGATACAAATGGAAGATTTCTTATAATAAGGAATAATAGGAAATAAGGAAAAAAAATGTAATGGCCTTTGTCATAGAAGTACAAAAGCATAAGATGATAAATACAGAAGATGACTGTCTGACTTGTCTTAAAGGATTACTATATTAATCTAGGTCCCTCTGATGTGTAAGTTTCAAGTCTCTGAAATTACTTTAAGGTAAGTAGTTTTTGATCTGATATTGACACTTTAAAAGAATACAGTTGGTTTTCATAAAACAAACAAAATCCCCTACATTCAGGAAATAGCTTATTCTCTGTTACAGTGTGCAAACATGAAGAATAAATGCTATGGATATTCTGAGTGGTTGGAAAAAGCACACAAGGGAAGGCAATACATTGGTTCATTCTTCAAGGGCTTCTGTCAGGCTAGTGAGAAGTGCTATGTGCCTGCAGATATTCTGGCAGGGAGTACTGTCAGTTTGTAAATGCACAGTCAGAGTGTGACTGTGTTAAAAAGAAATGTAGAATATTCTCTTTAAAAACAAAACAAACCAACAAAAAAGAAACACAACCACTTGTGTTAGGTGGAAAGTAGCATATATTTTATGTGTTAAAACCTATAGGGAGTTAATATTCATAGCCAGGCTTCTCCATGTGTATCAATGACTGATTCAGATAGAGAAAAAAAAGAATGGGGAGGTTTAGCTTGGTCACTTGAAAATAAATGTATTCCAACCAATCTTAAGAAGGAACATAGAGAGTATATTAACAATGGATCATGACATAGACCTTGGCACTTAAATGTAACTGTTCATGTAAATTACCAGAAGCAGGTTTTGTGGCCCCATACATTTTGTATAGTCATTCACAGCTCATTAAACCTTCACCAGTGTTGTCATTCACAAAATACAAAGGTAGCATAAGAACAATATAATTAGTGTTTAAGTCAGACTGTCCTAGCTGAATTTCTAAACAGTAACTGCTCTACCTGCAACTCATTGTGGATTTGAGGAATAAAGGTTAGAGCAGGCAATGAGCAAGATGTATGCTAGTGGGTCTCAGAAGCTTTGGCATTTTACTGAACTAACAGACCTTCACTGTGTTTCAAATCATTGTTACCAAGACATTCTATTAGCTGAAACAAACTGTGGTTCTGCTGTTTTGCTAATTTATTATTATTTCTTAATTATAACATAGGACCATTATATATGTATTTATTTATTTATTCCCAGGGTTTTGTCATATGGCAGTAAACTTAAAAGCATGTGACTATCGGTGGACATTTAGAATCACTTGGTGACATACTGATAATGTTTCCTTGGGCTGATATTCAAGAACAGGGCTGAATGTATATTAAGCAACAATTTCTCTTAGGTATCAGATGCTTTCAAGTATAAGCAAATAATACTTAGGGAGCTTACTTTGTATCAAAATTTAAATTAAGTGAGGAAGGGCTGTTATGTATGTGACTGTCTCCTGTCTATGTTGCTTTTCAACTTTTTAGTGGACTGCTAACCAGTTTGCTCTGGAGAGCCCACCACACATAATGCATGTACTTTTCTGCTTCTTTGACCTATTTGAGCTTCAGAATTTGTGATTTCTTCATTGGTACCCCTGGCATGCCTCTTTGGAAAAGAAGAACGTCAGAACATTGGTCCTTAGACTAGCTGAGAACTGAACATAGCTACACATCCTGCAACTCAGAAGCTTTAGAACAGTCTTAGCTTCCCAAAGTAAGAGCTTGAGCTTAGCATCATACTGACAAAACTGCTTCTGCTCTTGACGCGAGAGGAGTCTAATGACGTGAGAGGACTCTAGCCCATTTAATATGGGAATTCGTGGCCTGAATTCTTTTCCATCTCACTGACATACACTATAAATGTCACAGATTTAGTGAAACTCACAAAACAGCTGCCTCTATTGTCTTACCCAAGGTTGCCTCACCCTCAGCACTTTAGAGCACACCATTTCCTGTAGTCCTTCACCTAACAAACAGTCTTGGTAATTCATTTTTCAACTAAAAGCAGATATGCAGTTTAACTTAGCCAAAGTTTCTGTACATCAAAAATGTAAGGAAGAGAGAAATAGTCACTACAACTCTGATAAATATAATAGGAACAACTAGGCTCTCAGTTAATTTGTCTCCCTGCTTAGTCCCATTTCCTGGTCCCCTGATCAGTGTTGCATACATAATTAATTTACTGATGATGTCTCTTTTGGTTTGAACTAAACAGTTCTCTCTGAGCAAAAACACAGGTGTGATTCTGGGAATCACTTGCTTCAGGGACTTCTCCCAGTGACCAATGTGGAGGATACTGATGCAGGTTTTACTCTGCCTGTCCTGGGACACAATGATCTGAATCCGTTTGACAGAAAACTAACAAACAATGACAAATAAAAATAGTTGGCACCCTGTATATGTGAGCTCCATGGGCACCCCAGCACAAAAGCAAGTGTGGGAGCATTCAGACAGGGAAGCACTACCACATGCTAGATCACACCTTACATTGGTTGCCCATGGCATGATGAGCTTCAGCTGCTTGTGCAGCCACAATATTGGGCTCTTGAAAATGGGAGTGAGATGCTTGTGAAAAGATGCATTCCACCTCTATTTTGTATTCCTTAGTTCTGCATATGTTATTTGGGATATGTGTATCCCAAAATACTGCATCATGTTTGCAAGCAGCTACTTAAAGAGTTTTTAGTTCTTGAATGAACAGGGTATTGCTCTGTGTTGCAGAATACAGTGGTGTTGCTCTGTGCTTTAGTTTTGCATTTCAATGCTAATGATAAATCCTTTTTTTCTAGCTCAAAGCATGTTTTTATACATGAGAATGTTCTTGTTTTTCATTGCTACTCAATACAGTTTATTGTTTGTATAATTAATGTAATTGTCTCTAATTATGTAATTACTGCAAATACATGTAATCAGTGATTCTAATTTGTAATTATAGAATTTTGATGTTTATTTGTGTAAAAGTCCTTGCAAAACTTGGTGAAGGGGAAAAATGCTCATGTAGAGCAGGTAATTTAGAAAAAATGTAAGACAGAAATTGCACAATTTTTTGTTGTAGTTCTTGCCAGCTACCGAAAGGAAATTAGTTTTCATTATTTACTAATTGGGTAAACATTTTTTTTTTTTTTTTATAAAAGGTAATAATTACATGACAGAAGCCTAAAACACAATTTTTTATCCTCTTACGTTATAGCTTAAATGAATTTGCAAAATATTAGATAAGTAGAATGTAGGTGCCAAATTTAACCTGTAATTATAGCAGCCACTTGCAATGAAATTACAGCACAAAACTTCTAATCAAAAAAGGTAGAAAAACATTTTTGCAAAACCCTTTCCACCATTCTAATATACAAAGCAGGCTACTTACAGAGCTGTTGTCCAGACATGAAGTAAAAGCTTTTGCTTGGGAGAGTAGAATAACCCAGTGCAGTTAAAAAAGTCATATGGAAATTAGATTCTTACCACATGCAAAATCCTTTGCTTTTTACCATCTTCTTAGCTCTCTACTCTCTCTGTTCATGAAAACCAAATAAATTCCTATAGTCCTAAAGCTCTGTCTGGGTTTCTTTAAGGGAAGATCAATAGCTATGAGTTTCAGTCCAATTTGTGTTTCTTTTTATTATAGCTGTTGGTTGGTGCTATATATATATATATATAAGTGAATATATACATATTTACAGCCTTTTATTTTGTAAGACAGACTCTATCCTGGTGCTATGCAAATTATGTTTTTGATTTGGGAATCAAAACTGGAAGTAAAATAAACCAAATCAAATCTCTTTAAACTGTATTTTTTGTTTCCATGTAAAATGGACTTTTGCTTCTGGTATCATTTTCTATCATGAATATCTTTACCCAAGATGAACTTGGATATTTTACATCTTTTATTTTTAATTATTTACAATAAAAGAGAAGGAAAAAATGAGCTAGATGTGCAACCAAATCCATGCTGCTTCCTCCTGATATCCAGATGGTAAGAACATCAAATTAGGATGGGAGAAAACGAAGTTCAAATTTCAAATATTAATCTAACTGGTTAAGCTTTGAAAAGGGATAATCTTTTCATGTTGAAGGTGTTTCATTTTGCAAATTTCGGCCTTCAAAGAGAGGAAAAAAGCTCTGTTGCTGATGATTAGGGTACTCTCCAAAGAAATGGGATATCTCACTTCAGAGCATTTCTGTGTTTGTAATTGCATGTGGATTTGTGTTGTTTGTTACAGTGTCTTGAAATTTTTCTCTTTTCTGTCCTGCTTAATTCTATGAAATGTGTAATTGCTTCAGGAAAATTAGCAGTGAAAAGTATTTCTTTTTCGTTGAGAATCAAACTTTTTTTTTTTTTTTCCTGAAAACAATTCATTTTCACATAGAGTTTACATTTTCTGTGATTAAATTGTTCAAGGGTCAATTTTGCCAATGTCTGATTCACGTGCAATTAGAGAAATATCTAGGTTTACCCTAAATTCTTCTAATCTCAGAACTGAATTTTTTTTCTAGTTGTTCCCAGTGTTAATGAAATAGGACAGATATTTATACAAATGTTTAATTGTTTAATATACAAAATTTTAAATATATAAACATAATATAATTGATTATTGGAATATTCCTTATAGTATATACATCTAACACATGTTACACTATTATGTTTTATATTAATAATATATAGTATTAATTTTAATAGCCAATTGTTGAAATGGTAGTTTTAAGAACCTGAAATAAATACTTTTTATCTTGAGTCCAGTTCACAATCATGAAGTATCTAAGACACCACTATATATCTGAATATTAGTGTTATCATTTCTAGATAGATAATTAGGTAAAAATTATGTAATTACTTGATCACTGAGTCTCACTGTAGGTTCCCATCCAGTAATTTACACATTTTTATTGTCCATAAAAAAAAAAAAAAAAAAAAAAAAAAAAAAAAACCTACTAATTTCAGAGAAAAAGTGTTCTTTAGGTATTTCTAATTCAGGTTGGAATTTAAAAGACTGAAAGCGTATGTTGAATGCACTTAAGTTTGGGTTTTAGGAATGACGAGAGCATTTCCATGGAAGTATCACTCTAAACTTGCCCTGTTCCTAAATTTTTCCTTAAAGTCCAAATAGAGGCAGACAAATCATTGTCATAGAGGGATGTCGTCCACGTAAGCTCCTGTTAATGCTTTCAAAGGTGCCATATTTCAGCCATATCAGTCTGAAAAGTCAAGTTTTCTCAATGGTGTTTCTAGGTCTTGACACATAAAATAATAATTTGCTTTCTGAAGTGAGTCATAGTTTGTCATTTGTTCTGTACCTAATGTTTAAGTGTTTTTAATACAGTGATAAATTCCATAAGTGAATCTGTTTGTGACTTCTAATGATAGAGTGCATAGTATCATATTAATGATATAGTGGATTATAAACCTGAAGTGTATGTTTTTTGAGTCTTGGCTTTTAAATGATATCTCTGCTCTTTAGCTTGGAGCAGGAAATGCTTTCTGGAATATATGTCAGATTTCTTATTACCCTCACAAAGCTTAAAAACCCCCAACCTCATAAACTTCTTCATTAAATGATGCCTGGAAGCAATGAGTTCCATGTGTTAATTATTTATTATATTAAAAAAGAAAGGGGGGGGGGGAGTTAAATAGAAAAAAAAAAGGAAAGTCTATTTTAACAATTAGTTCCCAGTTTTCATTAACCCTCTCTTAGTTTGCTTACAATGATGTGGTGCATTTTAATTCATGTCATTTGTTATTTTATATACCTCTGTCATGCCTTTTCTTAAATCAATATATGTAACATGAAATTTTATAGTTATTTTTAGTTTTATTGATTAACGTAAAGGTTTACATTATAATCTAGAAATTACAACAAAACAAATGGTCTGAACAAGAGTAGCATTGGAGAATGAATCATAGATGTCATTTCTAAATTATTAGCATCTCTGTTTTGTGATTTGACCAATATGGTGGAAAATTTAATATCTCTAAATCCCATAGATCAATCAAATGACCTTATGAAGTACACTCAGTAGATTTTTATAAGAAAAAAAGTGGAGTGAAAAGTGCCATTAAAATATTTTCCGTCAATGTTTTCAGGCAGATGGATAACACTAGTACTCTTGCTGAGGATCATACCATAATCTAAATCTTTATCAGCCGTTGGTTTTCACTGATGAAGTGGGAACCTGCTTGCACTCAGTTCCATGGAAATGCCAGTTTGGAACACATCAAATGCCGACGTTTATAATGCCATGTGTAAATATAATCAATATGAAATCTTACTTAATAAGTAAATAAGTAAAACTTAATAAGTACTAAAAGACTTATTACATAAGTCTTTTACATAACATAACAGTTTACATTTACATAACAGTTTGCAAAGACTTATTAGTCTTTTAGTATTGTCATGCTTCTAAATTTTTTGCAAATTTTTCTGACCAAATCTTAAAGTAACCCCCCCACAAAAAAAAAAATCACAAAAAAATTAGAAATCTATGCATAAACACACTGTCCATTCTAAAATTTAAGTCTTAATAGAACAGAATAGAGCATTATCTGTCATTGATCAATGTTTTACAAGGCCTTCACTAAGATGCTCTAGAGCAGCAGCAGGATACCATGATAGAACAGAGAACCTTTTGCATATTTTTCTGCCCATGCTATGGTTGTGCTCCTTCTGAGACCTGAATGAGTACAGCATTACAGGCATAGGGCTTGTATAAAAATCTTTTTCTGAGTAGCACAATAAAGACTAATTGCTTCTAACACTTCACTGGAGCCAGTGAATCATTTTCTGCTACCCAGATTATCTCTGATTCAGTTGCTGCTATGCAGTAAGTTCTCTTTATCTTAAAAAAAAAATAAAAAATAAGATACTCAGTATTTCCTTATACATTCAAATGTGACAAGGAAAGAAATGTTCTCATGTTCTCAGGGGATGGCAATTTGTTTCATCTCCAAAATATGAAGGACATTATTTGACATGGCAGAATAGGTCCTCTGCTGACAGACTGAGCCAGTCATCACAAATCAGCTGCAGTGACCAAGTGTGTCTCACTGGCGACTGATGCATTTAAGGCCAGTTTTGAAAACATCCTCAATATGCTCATGAAACTGCAAGATTGTGTGACATACAATGGCTGTTGTGGGGCTTGCTTTATTATGCCATACTGGGATATATGCTTGTACATAGTCTTTGGATAGAAAAGTGTTATTCTTAATATTGGGATTTTGTGCACAGAAATGGAATTATTTCATTGTTTAAAAAAAATGTTTATAGTGCTATGCATTTACATAACAGTTTGCAAACATTGACAACTTGCTGCCCTGAAGAAATGAGGGGAGGAAAATAACTTTTCTTTTTTTTTTTTTTTTTTTTTTTTAAGTGGATCGGTGCCTAAGGTTCACTAATTATGGAACAGACATTGGGTAGAGTTGATGTATTATTTTGCAGAAATCTTTGTATCTCATGTTTCTCATCTACCATAAATATATAGCGGTTGTTTCAGGGTGAATGTTAAGTCAGAAATATTTTTCCTGAATATTTTGCCTTCATCCAGTTTGCCCTATCATAATCTACTGTCACATGCAGTTTTCTTGACTGTTGTGTTCCTCTCTCTGTTACAATACTTCTGAAAACATATCTCCAGAAATACTATGTATTGTTGAAAAACATCAAAACATACTTTTTCTTACCATACTTTAGGAGTAGAGTGTGATTGATATGATATCTGAATATGGAGCATAATGTTTCAGATTCATAAAGGATCTGAAATTAACAAATACAGCAGATGCTTACATGGGATTAAGCCCAAAAGGACATTTGCTATGAGTTACATTTTTACAAATGTAAGGTATTCCTCTAAAATAAGCAGCACTGCATTGTTGGAAATTCACAGTAAATGAGAGAAGGTTTTGTGAGGAAATCTCTTCTGAATTGGCAGATGAAACACACAGAGCTTAGTTTTGCCAGCTGCTTCAGCCAGGTTTTGTGGACTGTATATTTGACATCCAAGACATCAAAAAATATGTAATTGCAATTATGCATGAAGTATCTGCTATTTCAGTATGTTTGTTAAGCTGTGGCAATATCATGTGAATGGATTGAAATCAAGTAAGGTAACTGAGGTAGCTCCTGGGTATCCCTCAACCCTGGGGAATTATTTATCCATGGAGAGCTAAATCTTGAACTGTAGGGACTAATACATATATACAGAGACTATTAATAAAGTATGCATGAAAATGCAACCAAAGAAAAATTGAAGTGAAAAATGGGATCTATTGAAGCATTTGTTAATTTGCTGGGGACTTTGCCTTCAGCAATAGCATATTACATGTTTTTCCTAAGGAGTAAGAACTATATCACTCTCAAACTACATGTAAATGTGTTTGGATAGAAATAGTTATTTCTGTACAAAAAGAAAAAAAATGATGTTAACTTGAAAAGCTTACAAACTGAGACCTATGATTGTTCTCAAATAGTCTGAAAGACTTTGTTAAATGGTGTATTAGTAATTTATCAGACAATATTTAATCTCAGCTTTCAGACCTAAAACCAGTCTGATGAACTAAAGAGGAAGGTCAGTCTAGTCTCTGAGGAAGGCAAGACTTTTTTTTTCCCCTGTTGTTCTTTGTGGTGGCTGATGAGGAAAGTTCATTCTTATAAGCTACACAGGCAATGTCATTTGTATTGTCAGTAGGGAAAATGGGAAGGATGAATTTAGTTTCCAGGAAAACATTCTCTCCTTTGACGGGTAAAATTGCAAGAGGCTGGAAACAATAAAGAGTGAACGTGATACACCATTATATTTATGTAGTAGGAATAATAAATGCTGGAGTTTGAAATGCTTAGTTGTTAGTGTGAAATTATGCAACTATTAAATGTGGTAATTTGCATAATTTTTCACTCATATAAGCCCAGTTTTGAGCACTTCCTCATCTGTCCATTTACAGATAATGTGGGTTTTGATTACCCTTGAGTCTGGAGGGAGGGATAGTCCTCATAACATGTAAACTGCCTTATAAAGTCTCCTCTTCCTACATAAATATGTGAACAAAAATCCAAATGCATTTATAGTTACAGCCATTGCTACCCAGCTGCCTGTGAAAGGCCAAACACAAATCACGTTGCACATAGCATGTAAGACTGCAGGTTAGGGTGGTGGTATTTGGCAAGATGGAAGGCACTGGTCAGGGAGCTCTGGAAAACACTTGCACTGTACAGCTATGTCCAACAGCGCTCATAGGAAAAGTTGTACTGATACTTTATAATGCAAATAAACTTTCAACTCTGGATAGTAGAGAGTTGGATTATAGATAAAACATATTAAATGAGAGCAACCAGGGATGTGAAAACAGAGGGAAGGGATGAAAGCATTAGGCCATCTGATATTTTTATATTATCTCCATGGCCTGAAAGTTTTTGACACAGATGGGAATTTGCACACTCATTTCTGTGAAATAATCCAAATGCATGTATGTAAACACATCACTTGTTCATTGCTCTTCATTGTAGCTAATTTAATCTGGAGGGGTGATGTAGCTAGAATCACACTTTAAAATAGGCCTACAGTCAGTTTCTGCATGGACATCATTAATAATATCACTCAGTAGTTTCAGGAAATACCATAATACCTCAAAGTTTAATAGATAAAAGATATATATTCATTATAGCTGAATTGGAGCAAGGAATCTATTATGTCTGTCTGTAAACTACAAAAGCAGATATAACTGTACACAGAATCCTTGAAGATAGCCTTTGTCTGGTATTTAAGAGTGTTTAAGCATCTCATACTGAGATAGCAACTTAAGAACTTGTACAAGTCAACAGCTGTGACCTCAGTCAAGCAGGCAACTGAGTTTTCAGATAGCAAGCTGTGCCTCATTCTTCTTTGGCCAGAGCTATGTATATTTAATTAGTGTCCTCTCACCTTCACACTACGTATTTTCCCACTTGACAGTTCCTGGCATCAAAAGAATGTCCTTGAGAAAAAGTCAGGCCTATTGACTCCTAAGCATATTATTTGACTTGCTGTTCAAGTAGTCTGAAGAAAGAGCTGGAAATAATGAAAGACGCTGCAATGTGGAGCTGCCTTAACTGACAGTGTCAGGTGGGTCGAAGCTATTGAACAGTTCCTATTAAATTAGCTTACCTTCATCTCAGCTAGTTAAAGCTGGCATGCTGACAAATTAGTTGCTTTCTGTATATAAAAGAGGAGAAGCAGGATGAGATTCCCATTTTGTAGCTTAGTGACAGTAGATATGTCACATCACAAGGTCAATAACAATCTGTCCATGGAAGAAATGTAAATGTTTGGCTGATGTCAATACATTCTGCATTAGATTGTGAAATATTCATTCCTATAGCAGATGAGCTCATTTGCTCTAATAAAGACCACTTTATTCCAACCCAGTTAATTACAATGCTTTATATTGTCTGCTTTAAAATCTGATTACAGCTTTTGTTTAGCTTTTCCAATATTAGCTCTTGCACACTCTATATGCTATTTCTATCCAAGGAGTGTTAATAGAGAAAGTTAACAGACATGCTTGGAATGTGAAAAAGGCTAGTTTTTTATTTATTTCTGCTCATCAGAACATATGGATTTTACAATTTTCTGTAGAGGAAGACTCTGAAACTGTCACAGGCTCTTTTTGAAATTCAAACAGAGAAAATGTTATTCAGGTTAGTTGGTTGCAGTAAATGTGGATTATCTCATATAGCTAAACTCAGATTTTAGGAATAAATAATCTTTAAGAAGGTTAAAATGTTATTCTTCATTTTATCACATGTTCTGCAAGTAGCTGTTCTCCATAACTTTCCTACATTCTCAACAGTGTGGTAAGTCTTGGGGATACTTTTTTGCCCCTCCTGGCATATTCATTTCAAACTTCTTTATTGCTATGTTTCAATGTTGAATTCCTCACTGCCTAAAAGACTGCACTCTTCATCTTTTGGGAATAATCTCCGGTAAGGACATCATGACCTGTGTTTAAGCACTTCTAAATTATACTGGTAATTACCATAGAGCTAACTAGTACTGTTCTCAGTTAAGTTACTGTTTCTAACATACTAGGGTAAATATTTTAAATGTCTTTTGAAAATTAAGTATTTCAAAATTTAATTACTGAAAAAAAAAATAATTACTGAAATCACCAGTACAAATAAGTATATCAAATAAGTATATTATTTTAGGAGAGTTGGCAAAGTTTCTTTATAGTTGTCGTTTGCTATGACTATTCAGTTCTGTGAGCAGTTTGTCTTCTTCATATTTTTTATCTTTTTATGAAAGTATTTCAGTGCTGTAATGATCTCCAGGAGTACAATATTGAATTTGCTTTCACAGTTTTCAGGACATGTAAATCTGTGAAGCTTCATTATCACTGAATTTAGTTTTGCCAAGTTATTTGGTCACAAACCAAAGCTCCAAGTGTTTCACTCAACTTCTGGTCTGTGCTGTAACGCATAGGACTTAGCCTAAGTAGAGGTGAGGACATTTTCTACCTCAGTGGCTACCAATCATAAAGGCTTAGATAAGTCTCTTTTAAAGATATATGTATATATATATATTCACACATTTTGAGAATTTCATAGAATCAGAGAATTCAAAGCTCATTTCCAATAAGAAAGGTTATGCTAACTGTAAGTATACACTCAAATGTGTACAACCCTTTTTTGCTTGTTTTCCTTTACTTTCAGGTCACTTTCATTAACCTGATTTGTATAAACTGACTTTTATCAATGAATGCTTCTCAGAAGAAATATTAGTGTCTTTCACGTCTAGCAACCTGTAAGTGAATGATCTCTGTTCAAGTCTCTAAGTGACTTAAAAAGTCAAGTAAGAGTCTCAATACCTTTTTTGGATGACGTTAATGTGTCTTTAGTGCTTTTTACTTGTTTTGCAGGGCCCTAATTCTGTCAGCAATCGCACAAGGAGTTAACCTAAACCTGATAATGATCTTGGACATGCAAACAAACTATCCTGTGCAAAAGTGGCGTGCAGCAGGACATGTCTGTAGATTGTGCCTCATTTCTGCTATCACATGGCTTAGCGTACTGGTGTAATAGTAGACATGAACTCAAACATATATCATGCAACTTATTATGCCAGAAGCCCATTTTATCTGTTATGCATTATGCTTATGCATTAAGATTAATGCATGCAATTGACATGTCTATGCATTTCTGTTAACTCAAATTCCAAATACAGTTTTGGTTTCAATTCTCCAGGAACAAAACCAAATAAACAGCATTCATACATCATGAAGGACTTGCAGGTATTTGTGTATAGGTTTGTTAATGTGGAAGTGAAAAGACTAAATATGCACAGCCATTCAGACATTAAAAATTGGGAAAATATTGTACTGGGTTGAAAATGAAATGGTGTACAATTGGTTTCCTAAGCTTTATAACTGAAAAACCTTATTGTATACCATGTTTGATCGCATATAGGGAATGAAATTTTATCAATATATGTATCCATATTACTATTATATATCTTTAGAAACTGAAAAGGCAGTCATACTGCATCAACATTGTCCTGGGAAAACATAATTTTCAGTATAAATAAATTATCTGGGTGATAAGAGTAGCTGGTGTTATATGAACCAACCCATCAGCTTGACGCTTTGGTGTATACCTGCAGGCAGAAAAGAAATAAAGTAACTTCTATTCCATGCTTCAGCTTCTGATGAGCATATAATAGAATATGGAAATACAAAGATATTAAAATTATAAATTTTTCATCTGGTGTGCTCAGCAAGCTTGTTCTTTTTCCCTTATCCTGTCTTTCAAACCTATGGGTCTCTTTACTGAGGTTAGTGAGCTGTCTTAATATTTTAAATCAGCAATAGCTGGAATGAGCACACATGAATTATCCACAGGTAGTGAGGTCTCTAAATGAACCAGCTCTCAGAAGATATTCAGAATTAGTGTCTTCTAACTTTCAGTTCTTGATGTTCTATTTGTTTCTATCTGTCTATTTGAATCTGAAACCACAGAGGACATTTTGGTAAATGCAGAGGAAATTTTTATTTTGTGGAATTAGCTGTAGAAGCTGATTTTAATCTGTGCCTGAGAGAAATCCATTATTGGCAAAAAATAAAAATAAAAAAAAAAATCAATCAGATAGACACTTGCAGAAATGAAATGACATCTGTTACAGAGGTGTAAACGAACACAAATACTTTTGTATTCTCAATAGAAAAATTAATGTTCCTGGAATACCTACCCTGTATTTTTACTTCTAAAATATCTCTCTACTTTTAGAAAAAGTTATTACTGACAGATACTGTCTATACATTGTAGCACTCCTTTGAATCCAATTAACTGAATAATTAGGTAATAAGCATCCTGCACAAATATCACTTTTATTTGTCTGCAAAAGTGTTCATTTTATTGATGTTAGTGAGGAGTTGATTCAGTGTCATGATGTTTCATGCGTTGTTTTTTACTGATTCTCAGCTTTAGACTTATCTCTAGAGAAGAAGCACAGAAGTGTATGGAAAGAAGCGTAGATCAAATTACAAATGCATACTTCCCAGTTGTGAAAATATTGCTTTCATTTGTGTGTGTGTTGAAAAGAAGGCAGTTTCTTGATCTCTGGCTGCTTCTCAAAAACTATTTAGTGGATTGGGTCCATTATTCCCAGCAAAATCGTATAGATTTTTGTCTGTGATGTGGATTTTCTCATCTCTTTCTTTCACGCATTATGTTTGAGAATATCTTTCTCCTCCTGTGAAAAAGTAGGCAGAAACAATTTAAAATGAGGAGACATTTTGTATGTCATCAGGAACATGACTACAGTGTTCTTTTTTTAGAAGATTTTTTAACATTTTTTGATTTTTTAAGACCTTCATGTAGAAATAGATGTATTAAAGTGACTTCAAAGCCATTTACAGACGACTTACTTGTGCTTCTGTTTTCAGACTAAATAGGTGAACTGAGAGTATAATTCTATAATGTATTAATTCAAAAGAATCCAAATTTGGGGGTTATGGAAAGAAATTTCTAACTTAGGTCAGTCTGATGTTCCCTGTGGTGAAGAAAATAAACCTCAAAGTATATTAACTACTCAACAGAACATTTGATCACTATATATTGTTTTGGTTTTGGCACAGCTATTTCAATACTGTTTGAAAAATTTTAAGAGTTATTAGTATTTTATCATTTTAAAAAATAATATTTACCTAGAACTTGGCCGAGTGCCAAGATGCATGAAGTTTTACTGAAAACAAATTAAGCTGCTTACTCAGTGACTAAGTTAAGCAGCTAATGTACTGACTACTGGCTTCAGCTCAAAATAAGATGTCACGTAGTTCAAAGAAGAGAATAAGGACTCTGCTTACTCTACAGGCTATAATGAAGTTTGCTTAAAATCATACAATAACTCTTGAGGGACTTGGTTGGTAAAGGTAAGGCAGCAGTGATAGCGGATTGTCATATGAGTGACAGTTATGATATGACCAGCAGTGGCTGGTAAAATAGATTTTAGCATCCTATGACATCCTATTTCTGTTGACAGAAGGCATATTGCAGTCATGTTCTGTAACAGAGGATATGTTTTTCAGAAAGCATTGGTTATCCCCATCTGTTTTCAAAATGTTTTGTGAAAACTGTAGCAATGAACCTGAAGCTATAGCACCTTGTCCAAGGACCAGCATATAATAGATTGCAGTGTTACTTTGCAGTGCCAAGGTCCCAAAAGCCTGGTGGAGGACAGAAACACCAAAAGCCCAGTACAGGACAGAATAACTACATTCTGGCCCAGGAACAAGGGATGAGAAAAGTTGTCTTTGTTGCCTCCCACTGTAAAGTCACAGTTAACAGTAGACCTGACATTGAACTATAGATATGAAATGAGAAACCACAGCTTGAAAGTGTGGCTTGTTTATTGCCAGACTGAATGAGTACCTGGAGGGTCATATCTGTTAGCAGGACTTGTACACCTAGTCTGCTTCTAAACTGTCTTTGACTATATTAATGCACTAACAGTAACAGCTCTTAAATCTAAGTTCTACTGCATTAGTGTGGATTACTGAGATTGTAAAAGTTAGCAGTTGTTGGTAAGACATTTAGTAACAATACTGGAGTATAGACGGGCAGTATCAAAAAGTTAAGGGAGCTTAATTTTTAGATTATTACCTTGCATTGTGCAAACTGAAAGAATACTCATTTTTCAATGATCAAATCGTAAGTGTTTAAAACCTCTCTTGCACTTTTCTTCTGCTCTCAATTTCATGCAGATTTTCTGGTTACAAATTTCACTAGAATGTTTTTTATGTATTCAGATAGAGCAACTGAAGTGCTGCTGCTGAGCTTATAAGTTTTCTCAGAAAAGCCATGAAGCTGGGGAGAAATACTAATGGAATGCTTTTACATCACTCCATCAAATATTTAACCCCTTTCGTTTCTTCTTCACACACTAGTTATTCCAGCAGCTATACTTTAATTGTTTAGGGCTCTATTCTCATGAAGTCAAGTGGTATACTTCTGACCTACTTTTACTGCCATCTTATCCTTAACAGGTGACATGGGAACTGGAACAACTGTAAACCACTTCCAGGCACTTCTTACTGCACAGAGAAACTGCTGCTATAATATTCTTCTGATCCATCTGAAGGACTTCTCCATTCATGTGATTGAATTTTTACACAGCTGTTTCTAATTTTGCTATCAAATATGTAAACGGTAGAAGGCTGAGAAATGGAATAGGTCTTCATTTAGTACAAAAGATATATATTTTATACTTTAAATTGGCCCCAAATTTACAATGAATGAGATTAGTTTTGCATATTGACATTTTTAACTGTCCTTGGGTTCAGACAGAAGAGCCTTGTAACTCAAGCTAGTTTCGTCCATGATGTCTGCTGTTCTGGTTGTTTATTATAATCCTACTGATTGTATTAACTTATCCTAAGGCCTACCAATATTAATGTTAGTTTAACATTGCTAACAAGTAGCAGTTCCTGCAGAGATATGTTACTGGAAACTGCTGTACACAGTACCTTATAAAATTGAATTATTTTTCTTTGAGAACTAATTTGGAGCATAGGAGCAGGAAAGTGTCTTAACTGTAGTTGTGGTACTTGAGTTAAGATTGCTAGATAATGTAGGAAATTTTAAGTGCATTGCTAAAGTTAGCGGCAAGATACATCTCTCCTAATCCCAATTTTGTGTCCAACCTATGAGACCATGTGATTATTGACAGTGGGAGATTGCCACCACTTCATTTTAATTCTGGTTGGAAATTACTGGCAACATCTCTGCTATGTGAAATACAGATGGTAATAAACTGCCAGCTTGCTCACATTTCCAAATGGCCTTAAAAATTGAAGAAAATGCTTAATGTGAGGGAACAGTAGCACTGTATGCCTATTTGAATAGAACTGACAATTATAATGAAATCTGGTGTTCCTTCTTCTATTATATGCCATTGCAAGACAGAGCAGTGCTTATGTATAGAGTTTTATCTGAGTCTGCTGATAGTACTAAAATCTTTGGGATTCTTGATGGAAATTCAATCAGCTTTCCTCAGAATTTTCTCCCCAGCTTTGTATATGTTATTTCAGTTGTATTCTTGTTAAACCTAGAGGTATGGAAAGGTTTTCATTCAATGGCCTTTTCAGACTTTTTTCCCCCTAAAGATTACATAATTATTCTGGCAACAAGTGTGGAGTGCAAAGAAGGCATTTCTTTTTGTGCCAATTTTGATATTTACTTCACAGTGTGCATTCATTGACTGATAATTATCCAGTGCTATATGCTGGGATAATGTATTCTGCAGATATAAACAGCAGTGCAACTTTTAAAGGTATTAAACAATGGCAGCTTCTTTGAAATGGATAGGAGTTGCAGGCATTGTATCTCTGCTTACATGATTGTGTATGAATTTTATTCTTCATTCTGCTGTCTGTGTGGTACCATCATGGTTCAGCAAAAATAAATCTGTAGGGAAAAGAACTAATCAGATAGGAAACTGAAACAGGATATAAATGAGTTCACCATGCAGTCAGAGAAGAAATATAAAAATCCTATTCATTGAGGTAAGAGAGAGAAGATGAAAAATATATGGTATGAAATGTACTATAATTGTCTGCATTCATATTAAAGTTAGAACATGGACCACTCGTAAGCAAAGGTACAGAATGTGATTTCAGTAAAAATTATCTTGGCTAATCTTACTTTTCAAATTATATAAAGTCTATTCAATATTATGCAGCATTAATCATACTAAATGCTAGGACTAGCAATAGCAGGAATCTTGGTCGGGAGTCCAGGCCCCTTATCATTAGGAATTAAATCATATAATCCTATTTGCAAATGCTGAAAGCTTTATCTTACAATTAATTAGATTTCATCCCTGACTATTGCTGTCAAAAGGCTATCTAAGGCTCTAAAACCTTACAGTTTAACTATGGTCAAGCAGGAGGTAAGTTGAGATGTGTTGAATAATGACACCTTAAGAATTTAGTATCATTCTAATCTATTATATCCTTTTAATAAATACTGGCTCAATAAGATTTTTGAGTCATTATCATAAAGTTTATTCTTTAAAAACTCTACTGTGAGATGAGTATAATGTGTCTGAGAAAAATCACTGCATTTTAAAAATGTGCTGAAAAGGAAAAGAAAAGACACTAAACTAATTAGTTTTCATGTGTACTTTTAGTGTGGACTGGGTGTCATAGTTACAGAACAACTACAAGTAAGTTTAAATATTTTACTACCTCTAATTCATGATGCTTCATGTTCCATTAATGTCACCTTTCTTTGTCTTGCAAATGTACAAAGAAGAATCTTCATCAGTTTAAATTTCTATTCGGGTGGGAATTCAAATATGTTTCATTCTGAAAGTTAATGAGATGCAATTTAATGACAGCAGAAAATGACAAAGTATAGGGAAAAAATTTAAAGACACTAAAGATACAGTAATATCCTCTATCATTAATGTGTTCAGATTTTCAAAAGTACTTCAAATGTGTATTTTTTTTACTAGTATCCAGTTCTGTATGTGCAACATATATTTCAGACTCTATTTGTTATGCAGTTTCATGGTAAGTTTCTTTTGGTGAATGTTAAGAATAAATTTTAGGCAAATTTTATTAGTTTGGCATTATTTCCCAATGGCATGTGAGCTGTTTCTTGTTCTTGTTAAGACAGCATGTGTCAAGTTTGCACAGTCAGTCTCCTAAGTACTTCAAGACTTAATCTATCTGTACTACTAAATTCTTGGGTTTTGCACTTCTTGCTCTCTAGATCCTACTTCAAAGTTAGAAGACATGAGTTGTTTGCATGGCAATACATTATACTGTTAGACTTCATCCAGTCCCAGTTCAGATACATCTTTTTGACACTCAAACCTGTGTGTAAAAAGCATATTTCTTCTCATTATATTTTTTCCAATAAGATCTTAAAGTATTCTTTCATATTCATTCTTATCAGTCTTGAAAAAGTCTACTTTTTTTTTCACTATATTTTTCTACTTTTTATTTCTACTTTTTTTTCACTACTTTCCTACCAGAAGTTAGTTCTTAACAGTAGAAGCCATAGTTAAGGTTAAAATTACCATCCTAGAGGAAGTTTTCTACCTCATTCATTTTCAATAAAATGAAGTAGTTAGCTAAGTATTTTAAGTATGCTACATGTTATGCCAGTTTATATTCATTTGTTTTGTGCCATGCAAGTAATGTGATGAAAGTTAACCCAATTTAATATGACAAACTCTACAGGTAATTAAAAACAAGTTCAGATCTAGTCTGAACTAGACACCAGGTTTTCATTTTAAATTAGAAGCAAATGGACTTTATAGTGCATTATAAACGTACCAGATACCACAGTTCAGAGTACAGTTTCCTGAAAGGAAACCTTCTGAACAACTTTTCAAAAATTTTACAGCTATATGAAACAGTTAAGGAGCTAATACACCAACTGTCAGAGAACTAAAAGTTCATATGAAAACAAAATTGCTAAAAGAGTAGATTTTTTCAAACTGTCCTTCATATGCTATTAAATTTTTACCATCCGATTATCTCCAGGTTACCACTCCTTTAGGAATTTATGATTTAGGTTAGGTGCGGTCAGTTTTCTTGTATGCTCCTACCTATGTACTTATGGAGATAACTTTTCTCCTTTGCTGTTTTCTGTCACTAGTCTCATAACTGAGACAATGCCATGGAAGTATTTATACAAACATTTGGGTTCTCAATTAGGAATTTATTCATTACATTTGATGTGAACCAAAATTCTGTTACTGGTTCTACATTGTTCTTTCTTTTTTAAAGTTGGTGACACGTAGATCCTGTATACATTTGGACCTCAGTTAATGTTTTAGATACCGTTGTAAGATCCAGTGGAAAATTAAAATATTTTTGAAGTTGACCAAGTTCTTTTGTTCTTTTACCAGACTAGTCTCAGATGACTGGAGACTTGCTAATGTGAGGCTCATCTATAAGAAGGGTCATAAGGAGGACCCGGGGAACTACAGGCCTGTCAGCCTGACCTTGGTGCAAGGAAAGGTGATGGGGAGTTGTAGGGAGCTGGGGGTTGGCCTCTTCTTGCAGATAACTAGTGATAGGACTAGAGGGAAAGGCCTCAAGTTGTGCTGGAGGAGGTTTAGGCTGGAAATGAGGAGACATTTCTTCTCAGAAAGAGTATACAGGCATTTGGAACAGGTTGCCCAGGGAAGTGGTGGAGTCACCGTCCCTGGGGGTATTTAAGGAAAGGTTGGACATGGTTTGTGGGTGGCATTGGTAGTAGGGTGATGGTTGGAGCAGATGATCTTGAAGGTCTTTTCGAACCTTAATAATTCTATGATTCTATACCTTCTGAACCAGTGCATCCATGTTTTTCTTAATCTGATAAACTGTATAGGCTAATCCAAAGTATATCTAGGGTATGTAGGTCTTACGGAAAGAAAAATATCAACCTGCCTTTCTTTACAGCATTCGTAGCAACAGTTCTCTTTTTATAATACGACCCATTGAGTTTGACAGTGTATTTAATTTCTTGGCTACTGACTGGATTCTACCCATTTGAAAGTTTGGGGTAACCTTTTACAGGTCCCTTGTTTGCCCCTCCTTATCAATTTTCTAAAAAAAAATAATAATATAAGTGTCTGCATTAACACAGAGACAGTGAATAAAGCAAGCATGAAGAGGAAGGTCATATGGAAGACATTCCTCTGTGGAACTGTGGTATGAAAGGCAGAGATGTGTGAACTCAAATTTATAGGCTCTCTCTTGAGACATTTCCAGAATATTGCTCATAATACCACCATACTCTATCAATCATCCTTCTACGCGCTTCTTCTAACTCAATTTTTTTTTTTTTAAATGACAAGAAAAATTTAGAACTTTCCACTTATATTCTTATCATGAATTGAAGTTTCATAAGCACTACTTATAGGACTTTTTTTTTTTTTGATTTATTATTTTGCTACTATTTCTAGTCCAGCTACTGTTCTGAATATTTCTCACTGTCAATATAAACAGATAGTGTTTTAATACAGTATTTTGTTTGTAATAATAACTCCAACTTAACACAAAGTTTTCCTGAATTAATGCTGTCTTTTCACTCTCAGTCATTATGCTATTAACAAGAATTATAATGTCTTTAAAACCATCATCATGGTATTTCTGTAGGACTTCACCTCCTTTAACTTGAGATGCTCATATAATGCTCATTTTTGTTTCATTTGTTGCCCTAAGTTATGACATATAAGCAAAATCAAACTATTAAGGTGGAATTAATTTCCATCTGGCTTTTGTAACAAGTTTGTAAATTCTGAGTGCTTTAAGATCATATATATGTATTTTTATTGTCAAAAGCAAGATGAAAAGGAAATTCTCCATGTAACTGGAGAATTAAAGCTAGGGAATCAGAGCACAGATGAGACAAAAATACTCATACAGGGTGCCCAAAATGATATACTGGTATTTTCACCATATTCGTGTATCCTGATATGGAACTTTGTATTTTTACATCACTTTATTAACTTAATTAGCTGCTGTACTTAACTTAATTAGCATATCTGTAAGCTAGATCAGTTCTTAAAAGCTGCGTGCTAGGGAATTAATGAAGATACCAAACTTTCTGTGAAGAAAATGACCACCTGTAGAAAAAAGTAAGTGAAGGGATTATGTAACATTATGTATGAACTGTACAACAAAGGCAATTCTAATTTCCATTTTAAGATTTTTATATTCATATGTCTCTTTTTGCTTTGTGGAATTCCTTCATTTCCTCATATTACTGTTCCACTTTTATCATCAATTTTGGAGTATTTCAATGTACTGCTCAGACCCGTTGAATTTTCTTGCTGAGGATAATAGCTTTCTACTGTCAAATCAACCAGTACCAGAAAGGAGGGAACATGTTACTTGTAGGTTTCACATATCTCCCTTAAAAAGAAATATTAAATTGTGTGCCCATTTCAATGGACTGTTTCATACATGCCACTTTTCCCTACCTTTGTGTGTCTTTTGGCTTATTCTCTTCACCTAGTGAGAGGTTATTTCCTAGACTTATTTTTGTCTAAGTCACTTGGTATCCAGAAACACCTCTCCATTCCAATATCCTTGCCCAGTCCTTTCCGATTGTCATTCTCAAGTAAGTATATAAGTGATAATTCATGTCTTTCAACACTGTCATAGTACTTTCCTCTATTTTGTTGTTGTTGTTGTTGCTGTTGTTGTTGTTGTTGTTGTTGTTGACCAGCAGCATTCTGAATCATGGAATAAAATGATTTTTTCTGCTGAATTCAGTGATGTGAATATATTGAGCCTTCTTCAGCTGCAGTTTCATTATCACATAAGTATAATCAGACTGGGATATATAAAAATTCCTTATGGGAGCAAAACTTTCTTTTAAAAATACTATAATTAATTATATTATAATAATATATTAGATATGTAATATTATATTATAAATAATTAAAAAATATCTAGATAATTAAAATTTGGTGCTCAACTTGCAGCTAATATAAACAAATAAAGAGATGATGTGAAAAAAAATCTTTAAAATACTGTGTGGTACACACTTTCTCATGATAATTAAGAATCATTACAGCATGAGGTAGTGCAGTAGGCCACAGACCTAAGATTTCAGCTATAAAAGTCATTTCCTAGTTTTCTTCATATGTTACAAGGACTCATAAAATTTTTCAGAAAATACATTCCTTCATTCAAACCTGAATTTAAATTTTACAGTCTGTTTTATGGACTGTGGCAGCAGTCAGGGACTGTAAGTGGTTGGCAACCTGTGGCCAAGCCAACCCTGGGAGCAGGCAGGCAGCCAAGGCACGGGCCCTTTGTGTTGGTGCTGTGCCCCTGCCCACAAGGCTTGCACAGCCTTGTGCATTGCTGGCAAGACTGTGCATTACTGTGACATGGCTGCCTGATGTCACAGTGGGCATCTTTGTGTGCTGGGCCCTGTCCCCAGGCATGTTGGGGCACTTGGCCTGCACCCCTTTGGCATGGCTGCCCTGTGGGCCCTGCTCCTGCTACTCTCTGTGAGTGTCTTGTTTTGAGGTGAGGTAAACATTTTGCATTTAATGAGTCACAACTGTTACTTTTGCCCATTTAGAATGAACTTTCCAAGACTTTGCTGTCATGTGCAGAATGACTGTACATGACACTCTGATGGTGAGGCAAGAGGAATCAGCAAACTGGGAGCAACAGGAAGCCCTCACGTAACCCAAGGTCAAATCCTCAGAATGGAAAAAAAAAGGCCAGGGTTTGCATCAGGCTGACTGGCCCATGAACAGTTAAGGAAATCTTCATCCTCTACTCATCTCTGTTGTCTTCGTATGAAATATAATATAATAAATTTAAAGGGTGTTGAGCCATGGTTTCTATTAAATACAATGGAAACAAGAAAAAGCACAATTTCAGTGAAAAATACATCCATAAGTAATTCCCTGGGGACTCGCTGTGGTCTGGGGATTAGGTCTGGGATTACTTTCAGAATTCAGCAGTGACTTATTGTGTAATTTTTGGTAAACCATTTAAGCTTGGAATTTTAAATTTACTATTGAGAAATGAGGTTGATAGTTTTCTGTCACATACATTAGCATTTGTAAAGCAGGCCATGTCTTTTCTTCTCTGCATTAAATTAGCTTCTCCTTTGCTTGAATTTCTGTTTTATACATTGTTGTTTTTATTTATCTATCTATTACGTTTAACTATAGTTTCTTTTCTGGTAAAATTGCTTATAAGAAATGGCTTTCTATCTTCTATCCATGGTACAGGATTACAAAAGTATATATAAACATTATGAAAAATGAACCTACAAAAACAATACAAACAAATTGTTCTCTCAAGAAAATGAAAAGAGAGGGGTCAGAAAAGAGGGGTTCAGGGAACTGGTCTTGCTCTACTAGTTGCTTACATCCCTTTTGTTTAGAAATATCTGGCATGTATGTTGTCAGACAGGACCTTCTGAATGGTGTGTTTCTTTGTCCTTTTTTCTTTCTTTTTTTTTTAGGTTTGTAGGTTTCCGGGCTGTACCTACCTTTCTCCTATGAAATAAAGTACAAAAGCAGTGGCTGCTGCCATAATGTTTGTTTTCATTGACTCACCAGACAGTCCTTTTGGGTGCAGAAAATTGAATTACTTCTTGTTTACCTAAGCTAAGTGAATAAATTATTACAATTTTACATGTTGTGGCATTGTACGTCCACAAACATCATGGTGGGGGTGAACTTAACTATGTGTGTACTGTACAATTTTCTTTGAATAGCTTCTATGTTGCAGGTGTCAGTGTTTGCTTCGTTTTTGGTTCTCACCTATGTAGTAGCTTTAAAAAGAAAAGCTATAATTTATTTCTTGAGGTGAGTGAATAATTCATAAGTATTTTTGCATCTCGCTGTCAGTCCACAAACATCAAGCTGGAGGAACTTAACATTTGTCTTACAGTGTTTTTACTACTACATTACCCTCTGTGTATCAGATGTCACTGTTCACCTCTCTGTTGAGTATCAGCTGTCTACCAGAAAATACTTTCAATTTACTGTAGTAGTATTGCTGAGCAGCTGGAAAATAATTTTTCTAACATGTGGCAGAACAAATTATTGCACAGGAGGGGGTTAATGGAATTGTCTGCTAAAGGAATAAATAATTGAAGGGACACGGATCTACTTATTAGCTTGAATAGAGGCTTGATGTCCTAAATTATACCTTGTTAGATGTAGAGAGCCTACGCTTTGTTGCAACAGAAGCTGACTTCAGGTAACAGTGTCAATATACCTGATATTTTTATCTCTCACATATATAATACAACCTAAGAGTTTGAAAAGCTGGTAGTAGTAATTCTCACATACAATTAAGATACTATTAATTTTTCCCTATGAAAAAAATTCTGTTACAGTGAGTCAGAAGCAGTGAGTGGAAACTGTCATCTTTAAAAGCAAAGCTACAGTTGTTTTACAGTGGTCTGGTTAATACTGATATTAATGATGGGACTATTTGCTGGGTTTTCATGATTTTTTCTACACTGTTTTTTTTTTTTTTAAAGGATGCTGTTTAGTGATATATTACATCCAGCTGTTGTTTTTACATTCAAAGCTTAAACTACTTCTTAAATTCAGAAGTTTTTGTTTGTTTGTTTTCCTGGAGACTTTTTTCAAAATGACATGATTACTTCAAATTTTATTTCTATTCTCTCTCATATTTTTAACATAAAAGCAGAACTGAATGCTGACTTAAGAACACTTCTTACTCTCTGAATTTGTTTACTGCATGTATTTCATAGCAGTTCTTACAAAAATAATGTGTTTCTCATCTAGGAAGAGGGAAATGTTTTCTTGAAATTAAGTTTAAAAAACTGTATTATTTTGCAATCTAACAGAGGGAATATGAGGCAAGGTATAGAAATTGCTAAACATCCGTAGAGGTTGATTGGGTTGCAAAATGATTATAGGCTAACATACGAGCAAGAGGGCTGGATATTTAACAGTAAGACAAATAGCCCCTAGAAGATATTATGCACCTCTGTGCACCTTCAGGCACTAAAATAGTTTCAACAATCTGTCTGTAATAAATAAATAAAAATAAAAATAAAACCAAAAACAGGTTATAGCCTTCCAAAATCAGCTCATATAAAAACTGATTTTGACTACTGATGATTTTACTGAAGCCTTGTGTTCTTCATTCAGTCACCTTGGAGCACCAGCCTGAAGTTAATCCTGGGATTCTGATACAGGACTGCTCTACAGCAGAATTACCCATAATTGCCTCAATTCCTGCTGACTGGTTATTTTTGCACCAGTGACTCAAATTAGGCACAGCTGGCCATAGCAAGTTGGAGTTTAATAACAGCCAATTGTCAGAAACTAGCTGGTCTTTTTTTTTTTTTTTTTTTTTTTTTGTCTCAAATAGGTGAAAGGAACAGTGACAGTTTTCTCTCCTGTCCTCAAACAAGAAGGTATCTACTTTCTGAAGCTGAAGAAATAAGTTAAGTAAATTTCTTCCTGTGGGGACATTTTTTTTTTTTTTTTTTTTTTTGCTTTTTACCAGTTGAACTAGTGTGTCTGTGCTAACCACGTAAGTATCTGATGGGCGTTAACAACAAAATACAAAAGGCTGTCATTCATTTTAATATAGGTGTTGAGCATTGACCTAATGAAATTGAAAAAGAAAGATGAGATTTAGTCTGGGAGAATCCATACCAAGGAATTTGATCAGGGAAATCTTTGCTTTTGGAATAAGACTGACAGTGATTGATCAGGTGCTGTGATAGCCTGTTGGCTGATTTTCCCCCCAAAAGGGCACTGAAGTCCAGAATGACAAAACAGCAGCCCACAGACCAGCCAGAGAAGAGTCTTACTGCTGAATGGGTGGTTGTCTGTTTGGTCTTACTGTCACGTCTGGTTGTTGCTTCTATCAGTGATGCTATGATTTTGATTTTGCATACCATGATATCTTATCTCATACTCTTTTTCTTGGTAGAGATGGGAAAGTCTTTTGTGGCAAACTTGGCAAGACCATGTTTTGTAAGAACTCAGGGAAGATTGTAGCTCTGTCAATAACAGGCTGAAAATATTTTGAGAAATCAGCTGCTGAGTGGATTTATAATGAGCAGTTGCAAGGCAGAGCTTCAGCTGTGTTTGGTTCTAACCAAGTATACATGCTTTTGAAAAATTCCCTATTTAAATTCTTGCTGGCTATATTGTAATAGTGTGTGTGGACTTGTCCCTACCTGTGAAAAGCTTAGAGCCATTACTGTGTTTTCTTCAGTGCTCACCTGTCCAATTAATATGAAAGAATCCTCTGAAGTTATTTACTGTTGCATTAAATAAGATCACTGATGACAAAAGCAGAATATTAAAGTTAACCAAAGCAGAAATGCTGACTTTCATTCACTGTCAAAACTGTTCAAAACTATCAAAACATTCCAAATCAATGAACAATGCAAATAAGGCTATTTAAAATAGTATTAAGTATTTGCTTCCAGAGTACTTAGTGAATACACAGATATTTGCTGCTCATGTCTTTCTTCATTATTCTGTGAGACCTTTAAAAATCACAACTGCCAACATAAAGACATTATATCAAGACATCCCCAAGGGTAAGTTGAATAAAAATTCCCTAGAGCCTATAAATCTATTTGAAGGTTATAACCTAATCACTAGTATGCCTGTCAAATCTCAAGGAAAGTGATAAGTAAAACAGTAATTCTATGAAATATGGACTTTTACTTATCTGGCTTGACCTTTCCTCCTGCTCTTTAACCTTTCTGCCCTCCAAGTCTCAAAAAATGGTTGCGTACAAAGAATCATAATACAGACTTCTACTTGGTAAGCTGGAGGCGTTGAGCACCTCAATACTGCCTTGAATCTTTCGCCTACTGAGGATCTATTTGGAAGCCAACATAATAAAATGAGCATAATGTGGTTGTACTCAATTGACCGTTTGTCCTTTTGTGAAAAATGTTCCATGAGAAAACAGGCCTTATATGATACTTTGAAACTAAATTTTGGAAGTAATATGGTCAAAAGAATGTTAGCTAAGGATGTACTGAACTCTGTATTGCCATAGTTAGCTTCTTTCAACATTGAAACTAGGTCATTCCTCTGTATTACTTATGTATTTTTGTGTCACGCCATTCAGACAGCAAAACCTGAAGAACAATAAACAATTGAATGAAGGTCAAAACAACAAGTTAGTTTGTATCACATTTCTTTAATCAGTGTTAGTCAGAACCTCTGGTGACCTAAGCAGATACCAGCCATCAGTGTAAAAGCTTGACCCGTTCCCCTTAATGAGAAGCCTTGTTTTCCACAGATATGCTTAATAAACATTCTGATTAAATTCATGGACCAATCAAGTATCCTAAATGATGAAAAGGATGATTAAATTTTAAAATTAATAGAGTGACTGAGGAATTAAAAATACCTACTTTCTTCAGTGATTGATGGTTTTATACAAAACTGACAATGAAAATAAAGAAATTGCACACCAATGTAATGCAATTAAATGCATTAATTTGAAGAATATAAAACTATTTTTTTTTGCATTAATTCATTTCTACTTAGTCAATAAAATAACAAATATTAATACTTCTATGATCAGTATTTCATATATAAGAGATAATTATATTCACTTCATTTAAGCTGTCTAATCAAAGTCACAATTCAGGCAATGATACTATGTAGCTCTACGGATTTATTACACTATATTCATTCTGCTGCCATTAATTTAGCAGGAGTAGTCATATAAAGATGAGTGTGCATATAGGCTTGTAGAAACAGGGACTTTATAAGAAAACTAATAAATGGGTTAACAAATTTAATTTTAACTCTTAAGTCTTGATTATGATAAATCCAGTATGCCATAAATTACATCCATATATGAATACATAAAATGTTTCTTGAGCCATAAGTATTTAGAATTCAAGAGAAAAAACATCAGTTCAAGACCCGAAATTTTCCATGTGTTCGACAAAATCACAGTGGATCAAATCAAAGCACATTTCACCCTTTTGTTATATATTTCCAGTTAAGCCCAAAATTTACTTACAAAAACTTACTCCCCCATACAATCTAAAAAAAACATGTGTGAAACAAAATACTTGGGAAGCAACTACCCAAGACAGGACAGTAAACTTAAGCTTTTTTTTTTTTTTTCTCCTCCCCTGAGAATTAAAATTTACATTTTAGATGACAGTTTAATTTTGTTTCTTCTGTAGCCTGCTCTCTAGAATATATTGTGTTAGGCTGAAATCAGGGACTTTAATGTTCTCTACAATGATTAGTTTATGTTAGGCTTCCTGTTGGATTGTGAAGATATTAAAGAACAAAATAAGATGTTGCAGTGCACTTCAATCTCTACTTACCTGAACTTCAACTTCCATTCGTATTTCTAATGTGTTTCTAATTGCATACTAGTAATGACAGAGAAAGAAATCTAAGAAATTTGTGTTTCCTGTTCTGTGTCTTATGTGAGGCAATGCAGTCTGCGCCAATTAAAATGGTTGATTGAAGGAGATCACTTGGTGAAGCTTCGGAAAAGATATATTTTAACTTTCTCCTAGACTTACTTTCCCACTTCATACAGCTATTCTCTTTCTTGCTTGAGCATACCATTAGGCTCCAAGATGGATTTAGAAGTTTAATTAATTTTCAGTATTGGTAGAATTTGTTCTATAAGTGGTAAAATAAACTCTGCTGTTTGTAAAACAATTTTATCATCAGTAGACTTTAATGTGTTTGGTACTCTGTTTAGTTTGTGATACCACACCTCAAAATGCTATCACTCTGCTAGGTATGAAAAGCAGTCTCATCTCTGGCTTTTAGCTTCTTGGTGCACTTTAGTTATGGCTGCTTTCCTTCATCTCACTCCTTGTTCCTATCTGTTTAACTATCTACTGCCCACTTACCACAGCTGTAACCCTGTATTACACTTAGTGGTCAAATTTCATGTACTGTCTTATACAGAACTCTGTTGTATGATCAGCTTACATCAGAGCAACATGCTGAGCATATCCTTATGAAAGAAATTTAAGAATTTAAGATTCTTAATTAATTAATTCTTAATTAATTCTTAAGATTTTAAAAATGCTGAGTATTTTCTTAAATTTTAAAGGGCTTTGATCAGAAGACCAAGGTTAAGTTTGCAACAAAATATGTTTCTAGCCATGGGAATTCTTTATGTCCAATTTATTCTATCATATCACATACTCATTTGCATGTCATTTATTCACATGTCGTATAATTATATAATTATTATTTCATTAAATATGATTTTATTTATTTTATGTATTTCAGCTGATGGTTTAAAAAAAAAACAAACTTATTTGAGAGGAGAGTATCCAAGCTTTCATAAGATTCCAGAGTTACCTCAAAACATCTGTTTTCAATTTTGCAAAGAAAAAACTTTTTTTCTGCTAAACTGGAAATTTGATATATTTGATATTTCCCTTGAAAGGTACAGCAGGTGAATAGTTCAACAGTTATGTTAAAAGGCCTCATTAGGCAAACTAATTAAATGTGTCTGGAGCAGAAAGATCTTCTTTTCTGGTACAGAAATTGACTTGTGGTTGACTTATCTTGAAGCTTTATCTGTATGCATTTTACATGCTTGAAACTTTAAAAAGCTACCAAAAAAAAAAAAAAAAACCAAAAACCAAACCAAAACAAAACAAAACAAAAAAAAAAAAAAACAAACAGAAGCATACCTATTTTAGGAAATGCTGGTTTGTTTTTAAATTGATAATTTTATTGTATTTATTTTTTTTCTGTTTCAATCTTCAGTGCCATCTGCTCTTCAGCTTTATTTTTCTCTTTTGTGTTTCTGTCTTTAGACTGTACTAGCCAGAACCTAATTTTTTACATGTTTCCAAGATACCAGGTCCACCTGTGATGATGTGTATTGCAAATAAATGAAATTTACTTGATCTGCTATTGTTACAGCAAGCAAAAGTATCCCTGGAGACTTGTAAAGAAATTAAATATTTCTGCAGACACTACGTCTGGACAGTTCATATACTTTTATCTAGCTTTTCAACAAGAGATTTTTTTTTAACCTAAATTTATATAGAAGTAATATAGTTTAACCAACTTATTTCAAAAGAACTCTCTTGGGTTTTATTAAGTTACAGGAAATCCAAATGACATGTAGTTATTATACACTTTGGAGTTACTGATTGGAAAATGTATTTATCAAGTACTTAAGCTACCCATCTGAGCCACCCATCCATCCAGGTGGGGGATATTCTTTTGTTGTCACAGGTAAAAACCAGGATTATTTCACCAGTATATTTTTCTTTCTTACATGTAAGCTTTTTTCCTCTTAGCTGTGATTTCTGATTACCAAAGCTTACATCATCAGCAGAGAGGCATCTCCTTAACGCTGTACTGCTTTATCTATTCAATATATTCACTGCTTAAGTTTATAAGGAGAAACCAGATTGTAGTTAACTTCAAGGACTAAAAGATGTTTTAACGTAGACCCCATCATAGTACATGTTGCAAACAGAGAGCCTGAAGTCCTTGAGCCCAGAGCTGCCCCTCTGCTCTCCAAGAGTTAGTAATTTGCTGGGGACTCCCTTTGCCCTCCCAAACACTCATGTACATCATGGATTTGGGAACACAGCAATGAGATAACCAAAGGTTGTCAAGAGCTGCCTACCTGGACCACAGTATTCACTGGGATAATGTCTCTGAGATTTTTATCTATGTTCTTTAGGTACTTAGGAAGAGCTAATCAGCAGATTGTGGAACTGTTTGTGGAGCATTTTGACTCTGTACGCTGTATTGTGTATGTGAAAGAAATGATTTCCTCATTGAAGTGATGCAACTGGTGCAGAGATAAATGTGTCCCTATTGCACAAGTCATGCAAAATCTTTAATGTTTGATTGTAGTTTTAGCCACAGACTAGATTTACTGTCTTTTTAGTGTTTGAACTTCTCAACTTTCAAGTTTTTCTTTTTTTTTTTTCTTAATTATGTATTTTTTCTTTCTGTAAACACAGTTACATTTTTTCTTCAAATCTGGAACCAAAACAAAACTAATAGGCTAAACTTATGCAGAGAAAGAGCATTTCTGCAAGCTACTTAGAGATCCTAATTCTAGAGCTTTCATGGATCTTCAGTGCTTTTAAAATATCAGTAATTCCTTCAACTGGAAATATAGGAAACTATTTACAATACAGCAACCTTAAAAAGAATGTTTCTCTCCTCTAAAGTTCTGTATTTCCAAAATTGAAGTCTAGCCTTTAATACATTTTAAAATAAGTGCAAACAAAATAGAAGTAAGGATACAATAAAGCAAAATCATAGAATTGTATAATATATCTTATATCTGAATTGGAAGGGATCCTCAAGGCTCATTTAGTGCAACTCCTGGGTCACCAAAGGATCACTCTAAATAAATAAATAAATAAATAAATAAATAAATGTCGGTTGTCTGAGAGCAGTGTCCAAACACTTTTTGAATGGTGGTCAGCTCAGTGCCATGACCACTTCCCAGAGAAGTCTGTTCCAGTGCCTGTCCACTCTTTTGGTGAAGAACTTTTTTGTGATACCCAGCCTGAACTTGGTCACAGCTTCAAGCCATTCCCTCAGGTCCTATATCTTATCACCAGAGAGAAGAGATCAGTGCCTGCCTCTCCACGCCCTCTTGTGAGGAAATAGTTCAATTTATTTGCTGTTATGGATTTTTTCTACTTAATTATGAAGCTAATGGTGCATCTTATAACTATGACTACATTCTTCACTTTTCTGAAGATTTTAAAAATCTGAAAGCCAAAGTTTGATAGCTTTATCTTATTTAATTAGGGCTTAATCCTCTAGGTTGCTTTTGAAGTTTTCTCTCTTCTCCTCCCTTTTCCTCTCCTCTCCTCGAGTAAGGTCTAGTAAGGGATAGGAGTTTTTGCCTAGTATTGTAGAGTTAACATTAACTCATTAACACGAATGTCCTAGATTTTGAAAGCATATTGAGGTCGTTTATTGTACTGGCTTTTTCTAGGACTTATCTCTCTGCCAGCATTGTGTGGGAGTTGTGCTGGAAGACTTTTTGAATAAGTCAAGCCTTTTTTTATCACATATGAAAGCAAAAATTTAAGTTGTTCATGAAATTGATTGCAAACTATTTTACTGCCATAATTTTTAGGGCAAGTGAGGACTTTTTAGCTCTAATGTCCTTAATTGTATGCAATTAATAAATAGATAATTTGGGAATAAAATAATTTGTTCAATATTTGACCGATTCACTTTTAGTCATTCTGTATCATTGTTCCAGAAAAAAAACATTAAGCAGGTGAAATGGTTTCCTGTAATGCAGAAGATGATAGGAAGATTTTTAATAAAAATATGAGTTATAAATGTTTAATTTTTCTGCACATTTATTAATATACTCATTTTTAAGTGCTATTACCAGCATATCCATTTGCAGAAAGAGCTACATTACTAAGTTTATATGACTATTAAACCCTTTTAAAAAACACACATATATATTATATATATATATATATATATATATAATATGTATATATAATTACAATTAACCAGTAGAATGGAGGAGGAAAAAGAACACAAGCAAAACCCTCTTTGGTTATTTAGCTGGGATAATGTTCCTCCAGATCAGCAGTCTCCCGCACTGCACTGTACAGTTACAGGCTATGAGATTAAGCATAACAATTCATGGGTGGGAGGGGTAAGAGAAGATGTCCATTTTTTTGGTAGCATCATACAGTTAGGATGAATGAAGCTTAAGGTGAAACTGCAGTTCTAAATAACTGCATCCTCCTTGACCCTTTTTTCTTTTTTCCTTTTTTTTTTTTTCTCCTCCATTGACTCCTCTGAAATGATCCCTCTATGAATATCTTTGAATTTCCTTCATCAGGTTATGCAGCACAGTATGTGATTATTTATGGATTAAAAATGCTTGCAATGCTATGATAATTTGATACTTTTAAAGTATCATGTCCTTGCCCTGAATGGTTTCTTAAATATAAACTTGTCATGTTTGCATATGCCTGTTTATATCATCTGGTGTTGGTACCTTCCCTCTTCCCTCTTCAGGCTATGTATCTTTATTCCAACTGCTTTTTTAAAAAAGGCATCTTGGGTTCAATTAGGGAAATAGTTAAAGTGCTTTTGTTCAGTTAATAGTTTATTCAGTAGATTGAGTGGATATTAACTTTGAGATGTTCAAATATGTCTGTGTATTGTTGTACCTATTTCTAGTTATCACCTCCTTTATTCTGAGTTTTTTCTTTTGCTACAGCCTTTCATCTCCTGATTACTTGTCAAGTAATTGGGTATAAAGTAAATATAATCATTAAAAATAGCTCCATATTGATAGTTTTTATAAAATGTTCGATATTGTGTGAGCCCAGATTTTTATTAAATTTAGCAAATGTGTTATTTAAAAGTTTTTTCTGCATCACCATCCATATATATTTTCAATAAAAAGACACAACATAAGATGTTTGATACACTATTTTTTTAAGAAAAAAGTTAACATTTTATGTTTCTGTAAATATAAATAATATGTGTAAATACATACTCTTCAAAATTCCTCCTCCTCCATTAGAAGTTTTATCTTTATCAGCCATCTCATCCTAGCAAATATGGATCACTTTCTATCTTTACAGACTGACTTGCTGAAATCTCCTCCTCTCCAGAGTTTGTAGACTAGATAGTCTGGAATAGAATATTCCTTTATTTTTTTTCCCACGGTTAGACCATGCCATTAAGAATTCTACTTGACTTTTTTCATTAGGATCTGTACTTAGTATTTCTGTTTTTCTTAGGAATTTTGTCACCAAAGGAAATACACATAGAAAAGTTCTCTGAATTGTCTGTCTCTCTCTCTTTCGCTCAGTCCAGTTTAGAGGACTCAGCATCCAAACTTCTTATATCCAAGCCTTCAAATTGATTATCCTTTTGATCTCAAATTGCTGAACAGTTAATTTTACTAAATAGTACCTCCTCATGCCAGGAAATCTCATTTGTATTTGCCAAGTCTTGAGGAGGATACCCATTCCTCATTTAAAATTTTATGTCATTAAGTACTCCTTAGAAAAATCTACTTGGTTTCCATTTATAAGGATCCCTGCAGTTTTGTCAGGTGGAGTAGAGGAGATACAAAAAAAAAAAAAGGGGGGGGGGGTAATTAATGTTAATGTTCACTTAGTGCATCTGTCACTGCTTTTTCCAGCAGTAACTTTAAAACTGTGTGTCCTATTTCTATAACCCTGCTTAATAAGAGTCATGCAACAATCCAAAGTATGTTTCAAAACCTGTTTTTTATTCTGAAGTGCCAGTTTTCTGCAGAGAAATTGAATTCCAATATCAGGCCCCAAAAGTTTTACCTGAGTCATTCAAATACTTTTTTTATATTTAAGTTAAAGTTAAGGTTTGTATATTCTTGGATAAGCATCTATTTTTTACAGATGATGATAAGGAAAGCAAAAGCTGGAATAAATTGAAGTACATAACATATAAAATGTCATGGTAGCAAAAAAAAAGGAATCCAAAGCTTCAGAAGCCCTACTGCTAATTTGATCCCTTTCTGAAAAACACTTTAATATGAATCTTCAGACTGTGACAAATCAAGTGACTGTGTTTTAAACTTTTTTTTTTTTGAAGTACTTCATCAAGTGAAACTAGGCATAGGTATGATATCTTTTGAACTGTCATTTATAGCAAAAAATAAAAACACTTTGTTACAGTGAAATTCCACTCTAAATGTTGGTTATTCTTACTGGGTACATGAGAACATAGGGAATCCACATGGGGTGGGAGAATGTTACCCTCTTTTCTTGATACATCTCTATATCTGAACTAAGCATGGAAATTGGTCTTTGTTGCTGTTTTGGCATTCTGTAGAACTAATGTGGGTAAAATATGTACAAAGTAGAACATCTTAAGCTGTTCTGTTGTTGCTCTTCAATGTTTACTGTATTGTTTTGTTCTGTTTTAGATTCTGTTCTTTAATGTAACTATAACTTCTGTATTCACAATAGGGCATCTTAGGTTTAGGAGCAATATATACATATTTTTAAATGTATTCTTACATTCAAAAAGAAAAAGAAAAAGAAGAACAAGACAAAACTAAACTGTTGTCTATGTGAACAGTAAGCTGCTTGACTTGAATTAAAGTGAAAATATTATTTGAACAAAATCTAATGAAGGAATTTGGAACTAAAATGTTGATAAAACAGTAGTAAAAACAAGGCAAATCAAACTGTTCATGATTGTTTCTAGATCAAATAGCACTCAGCAGTTACACATTTTATTTAATTTTTAACACATTTTAAGGTACTCACTGTTTTAAAGAGCTTTTTAGAAAAAAAAAAAAAATGGAAAATATTATCAAGATTGGTAGAAGGTCTAGATTATGGTACTAAGACTGGCCTGGATCACCAGAACCACACATGCTAAAGGCATGTATAAGCACTACAGTTTAATGTTTTTAGTAGAATTAGAGGAACACCTAGAAAACACTGTTTTTGTTTGTTTGTTTTTGTTTTTTTACCTTACCTGTTGTTTGAACCTTTATGCTTTATTGCACCTCATGCAGGGTTTGTTATCTACACAAAACAAACAAAAAAGCTGCAAACTGTTTGTAGATATAAATGCATGTAGGATCTGTTCCTCCTTTTATTTTAATGTATTTGCCAAATGTGAAATTTCAAGCATTGAGAAAGGACTATTAATCTTAAAGCACATCCTGTATATGTGATATTTCACTGCTATATCTTACTAGAACCTTTTAGTGACTGTATCTACATTGTCTTTGTATCTTTTATTTTTCAATAAACACACGTTTGAACATGACATCTCATCAATTGTGTGCTCAGTACACGTTCCAGAAGATCCACATTTTTTTCTAATGTTTTATCTCTATTTATTTTCTGATATTATTTATACTTATTTCTTACTGTAATAAACATTTTCTCCAGCACTGGACACAGATTAGGGGATTGTTTTCGTAAAACCTGTGTTTGTTAAATGAGCAATATGTAATTTTTTTTTTAAGATTCAAAATGTCTGAATCAAAAATGATTAGTTAATACATGATGCTATGATTTGTTTATATGCTTCTTTTATCTTATTGATGCTTCAGTGAATTTCAGAAAAATAATTGGAGTGGACTAATAAGAAATAGATACTTAAATATTTCTGAATGTTTAGTCCTTTTTTTTTTCAGAAGTTAACTCACTAACAAAGGTCATAAAAACTTTTTCAGGGGATGAAAGGGGGTTTGATTAGGAAGTTTTAATGCATCTTTAACTTTTAACTTGAAAGCAGAAAAAATTAGGAACTTGTAATCAATGCTTGCCATTAGGTGGAGTTGCTGATTTTAGTTCAGTAAACTATAATAAAAGACTTTGGCTTTTTTTGATATCTAGGTGAAAACATTCGTTTATTAGTTGTAGAGATGATAATAGATTTCTATAACAAGAGCCATTCACGAATAATGAAATGTCTGCACAGTAGGTGAAGTCTGGCAGGAATTTTACAGGCACAAAACACGGAAGGTCTCTGTTCTTGAGAATTCTTCATACAGTATAGATTAGGACATACTATGTTATCTATCCATACCTCAATTAATTTAAAGTCTTCAGTTTAAGGGCTATGTTTCTTACAGTGCACAGTACAATCAGAGCTAATCTGGATTACAGTGGGGGAAAAAATATGTTGGAAACTCAAGACTTGAGGAATGAGCAAAGCTTCTTCCCTGAGATTGCATCACTGTGGAGAAAAGAGGGGAGACATCAAAAAATGATAAAATAAAGGATAAAAGCAAATATCATACTTCCCACAAATAACATTGGATATGTTTCATGAGAAATTCAGGAGTGTTTTAAGTAGGTTCTCTTTTCTCACTCCTATATATACATAGGTGAAAGCTTTTCTATTATACCATTTTTATCTTTGATTTTATAAGCTCCAGAAAAGCTATGGTATTTGTCTCTGTGGTGGTGGCAATGTCTATTAATGTTATCTTTTGTGATTTCATCTTCTCATAATGTCTGAGAGCTATGCTTTAAACTAGCAGTCTGTGATTGTGACTGGTGAGATAAAAATTTCAGTGAGATAGAGAATGCTTACGCTAGTATGTGTGACAAATTGCAATGACAAGGCTGTGTTGATAGCAGCTTATGATGTGAAATGAAATCACAACCACAATGCCATAAAGATGTGTGCTTAGGGCATCTTTACAGAGCTCAAAGTGAAAGAAGGTATGGCCAAAATGTCTACTAGACACTGCATTCCTTTTCTGCACTTCTTTTTATTGCTAAAGTTAGCTAGTACTATTCAAACACTGCTTCGTGCGTTTCAGATATTTTTTGGCTTTGTTATATATTTTTCTATGTTGCACCTTGTGCAGTGGGTACAATCGGTATCTGAAGATTAACTAAATTCACTATAGAAATATATTTGTTGAAGTGTGCAATTTAGCCGTTCAATTTGATTAATCTGATTGAATGATACATTTCATAGAATAAACAATAGGAAAGGATAACTAACTGAGCAATTACAGAAGGAACTCCATGAAAACAGAATTTTGCATCAATTTGTTTTTTCATATTCGCTATTTATATGACTGAGAAACTGGTAGTACAAGGAACTATGTTTGTGAAGCTGTTCTGAATATTAAGTGTAGAATTCTGTTGCCTAAATATTGAAAGCTAAAGCCATTTTTAGATATTCTAGTCATTCAAGGCATTTTTGTGGGGCTAAAAGGTATGAAGATGGGACATCAGCTCTCTTCTCAAGCAGCAGCTGGAGGCTACATGAGCTGTCCTAGAACATGTAAAATAGCACAACAAACCTATAGTAAAGTAACTGAATTATTGAGTAGTGACATGACAGATTAAATTTGGGTTTCTTGGAAAAGAAGGTTTCTGGAATGGTAGGGAACAGCTGTTGCGAAACTTAAGTTCAAAACGTATGTTTGTTCTTTTTTTTTCATAATCTCAAATATTATCAAGCACATAGGAGAAAAAGTGTGTCTCCAGATCTAGATACAAATTTGGAGGTGATGTACATTCAGAGCACAGTTGCACAGATCCTTGAAATGATTTTAATTTCCTGGCACAAACTACTAACTAAATTGGCTTTGAAGGGCAGAATTTTCACCTTTCTGTATAAATAACCAGATCCATGATATATTGGGAAAAAAAAAAAAAAAAAAAAAAAGCAAGAGAACTATTTCTAATTCAGTCTCATTCAGGAATAACTTTCATAATAAATAATTATTTCAGTTATTAAATATTTTCCTTTTATGTAATGTTTATTTTGAATTTAGATTATACATTTGAGCAATAAAATCCTAGTTAGTTACAATGCAAACAATAATTGTCAATTATCTTTTCTATATTGGCTCTGTAGTGGTCTGCCTGCTAAGATAAAGATGTTCTGTGCTTCCATGTGTTTTTTTGTCTGAATTCTGGCCCATCACAGTGTTTAAGTGTATTCTGCAGATTTTCTGAGTACAAGCCTAAATTAGTTAAGAAACTTTTTAGAGCACTTTATTTCTTTCTTAAATTTGAAGTTTCCCCCTTACTCATTATTTTCTATGATTTTACTGTAGGGCAATTAAAACAGTGGAAGATACTCTCCTAATGAAATGGGAAAGGCACAAACCAATAATTAATACAAATAGTATTGTGGTTCCTGATTAAAGAGCATGCAATAATTGATAATGGAGCATGCAAATATTATTTCCCACCAATAGGTGCCAGTATAAGCTAATTAAGCCAAAGTAGTTAATAGGTTTAAAACAAACGTTAGAAATACATACATATTTTACATGCATGCTATGTTAAATTTTAATGATATTTAATAAATACTGCTTTCTTTGTCTTTATATTAGAAATGGAAAAGTAGTTTTAAAACATATTCTGCAAGCAGAAGTGGAGAAGAGTTGTTTTCTTGCAGTCATTTGCAAAATGTTTTTTCTACCTTCTTCAAAGGGAACACTGAAATCAAGCTAGCATCGATATGGGCAATGCAGTGCATCAGCCTCTACAAATGGTCTCTGCAATTTAAAAATCCTTTAGAATCTGCTGCAGTTTAGCCATCAGCTAAGAAAAGAAAGCTGACTTGCATTGGACCTGTTCATGTTTGACTTTCCAGAAATATTAGGAGTCAACTGAGATATCCAGACAATAATTGTATTTCTTCAAAAATTATCCTTTTATTTAGGGCATAATCTATCTTGTGGGAATTTTGAGTGCTGAGGGCAAAGTTTCTGTTCTGTCCCTTTACTGTGCCCAGCTCACTTTTATCCATTATAGCTGAATATACACATCCCTTCTTTCTGTGTCTAGCCTTTAGATAACCAGTCTCTCTATACCCCCACACCTCTTTTAAGACGGATTCATTAAAGCTTTTAACAGGGAAAACTTGCAGGGAAGAAAAACAGCAGAAGATGTGCCGCAAGAGTTGCAGATTTCAGCAGCTGGACCTAATTTATAGAGGAAGAGGAAAGAATTACTTATTGTATAGGAACAGAGTGAACTGTCATTATAGCATTTCTTTAGTCATATGTTTTCCTTTAACCGTATGGATATATCTCAAGCTAAACTTCACCAAAATTTGGCTAGCCAGCCTCATGCGAATGTTTCAGGAGAAAAGATGGAGAGTATCATTTCACGCTTTCTAAATGCAACTCAGCTCCTAACCTCCCCCATACTTAGTGCCCTGCTGTAGATGTCTGTAGCCAACCATGTAATTTAATCTCATTCCTATTCAGCCTTAATGGAAGGATGACCTTTCAACAGATTAGAATTGATTTGTTTATAAATCTGCTAGTCTTGTCAAAGCTTTGTTCTTACAGACAATAATTTTGCTATCATCTGGGAAGCACTGATACTTATCAGTGTATCATGGCAGCTGTAATGAAATAATTTTTATATTTTTTTGCTTGTTTGTTTGTGGAATCTGTATAGTACAGCCTTCCTGGGCACCTTTTCAACCATGTTCCATGCCCTTCTCCAAAGCCTGGACTCTGTGAAGTTACTTGCAAACCATGCCTCCACCCTAAGTGGGACTTAGTGAAGTCCCACTAAGAAAGTTCCTTCTTTTCCCTCTGCTCCCTTTTCATGATAAGCAAACATGTATGCCAAACAAGGTCAGGTCAACAGCAGAATATGAAAAGGAACAGCCCCTTATCTGCATCAGCACTGCTTTTCATCACAACTTTTTTCTTTCTTTTCAATCAGTTTCCACTAAACATGATCAAATCATGATTACTTTCTATACATAGTATGTTGCTACTGTGAAAAATTCAGGTAGTGTCTAAAGATAGTATATAAAAGATGCTACTTTTTATGGTACTTACCATAACAAACCCTTCATCCATTTTACATGCTCTCTTTACTATGTGTTGTTTGGTTGGGGATTTGAATAAGCAATTGAATTACACACAAAATAATAGGCTGTTTTCCGTAAACTGTTTTAATGAGAAGGAAAACTAATGCATGGTTCAGGTTTAGTAGGGAACATGGAATTAATTGCTGTACAGTTTTTTCAGCATTGACTGTAAATTTCGTATCACAACAAAAGTATCCTTCTGAATGCAATCGTACAGCATTTTGTATAGAAAGGCAAATTTTGAGAACTACTGAGATAAAATATACTGAGAAACTTCCTGTTGGTGGCAGCAATAACTTATGTTTACATTAGTGGAAATCTGGAAAATACACAGCTACTATGCAGGCTGCATGCAATACTGGCTTGCTGTGCATTTGAACAAATGGCATTAATTTTTATCTCATAATAGCTATTTTAATCCAGACTTAAAATCACATATTGGGTATAATGTACAGCTAATATTTTGCATAACCTTGAGAGTAAGGTCTAAAGCATAGTAGTGTGCTATAGATGCTTAAACTTCCAGGGAAATGCCCCTGTTGAGGGAAATGCCCCTGTTGATTTATTTCTTTATGTGTTTAGTTACATTTGTTTTTGTTTTCTTGTAGAAACATGATCCAATCTTTGTGTTTTCTTGAGGGTGCAATATCAGATCTTTTGTAGCTTCTGCACTCATAGTTAGCGTACTTTTGATAATGATTATGCTGTTCTTCCATGAAAAAACAAATCCGAATAATTTCTTGAAATAGTGTCTTATAGGTTGTTCATAATGGTGTACATTGTATAGTAACATGCGGTGAACTGCGTGGAGACACACATATTAACTCAGTTTGGATTGCCAACAGAAATTTATCCCAGAGTCTGTTTTTGGCTGAACACTCACACAAAGTGTGTGTTCAGCCAAATGATTTGAACGTTTTTTGTTGAATTGTTCAACAATTATTTGAAGTTGAAACAAGATGGTTAAAGCTTCCTCAGACTTGGGGTTTGTATTAAGCCATATGATTTTATAGAGCTTAATCAAAACTTTTTTCCACTAAATATTTAAATAAAAACAAAAACAAACCAAAAGACAGTTAAAAGGACATTTTCTAAATGCCTCTTGAACACTGACAGACATGGGACATCAACCACCATGCTAGCAAATCTGTGCCAGTGTTTGACCACCCTCACACTAAAGAAATTTTTCCTAATCTCCATTTTAAACCTCCCTTGGTGCAGCTCTGTGCCATTCCCATGTGTCCTGTGGTCGGTTCCCAGGGAGTGGAGACTAGCACCTTGCTCTGCACTTCCTCTCCTCAGGGAGCTTCAGAGAGCAAGGAGGCCTCCTTTTCTCCAGACCAGACAGCCCGAGTGCCCTCAGCTTCTCCTCACAGAACATGCCTTCCAGCCCTCTTACCAGCTTTGTTGTCCTCCTCTGGATGCTCTCAAGGACCTTAACATTGTTTTCATATTGTGGAACCCAGAACTGCACACAATATTCAAGGTGAGGCTGCACCAATACTAAGTATCACTTAGTGAATCACCTCTTTTGTCCAGCTAGCTAGAGTGCGACGGTTCCTTTTTTACAAGGGGAAAAAATAAACACAAGACTTATTAACAAGCCAAGATGTCTTTTTCTTTGTTTATGGCATAAAAATATTTTTTATTTTATTCTTTTATAGTAGGCTTTATGTCAACACTGAGGGCTCTGTCACCTGAAATGTAACTGCCAACTTTCATACTGAATGCCACAAAATAGAATTTGTGGATATAGGTCTGTTCTGATCTCTCTGTTTTTCTCTCCTTCTAATGCACCCTTTTGTGACTGTTTTACTTGGATAGTGGATCTGCAGTGTTCAGATGACATACTATAATTTCTCACCTTAGGTCTCCCTAAGAGAATGGACAGGAAACGCTCATTCTTTCTACAGACTGTGCAAGTGTTATCTTTAAATAATGCTGTCCTCCCTCAACCAAAGCAAGTAGCTGTTGTCTTCTTCTTCTCTTACTTCATTAAAATGTTTGAATAAGTACTCAGAAAATATTGTACTTTATGCTATAGTATGCTTATATATATATATATATAGTATTATAGTACAGTAACAATTTCTGATGTATTTTTGCATAAGTACTTTGATATGCACCTTTTGAAAACACGTGGTTGTTTGTGTGTGTGCTGATTGTCTTTCTGTGCTGCAGCCCCCAGTCTGAGCCAGGCAATGAAGAGAGTCACAGGCTGAGAGTGGTACTTTAACTTACCAGTGCAGTGCTACAGCAGTGCTACAGACTCCCAGCAGCAACTCATTGCAAAGTGTGTTTGTCTGCGTTACAGGAGGTACAGATCTGTACTTGGCAAAAGATAAAATCAGTCCAGACAGAAAGAATAAGCAGAAAGCAGCTGTCCCCAAAATGTTAATGAACTGTCATAGCTATTTTAATTTCAACCATCTGTACTCAAAAGAAGACAATCTGTCCAGAAGAGCTCTGTCTGTTAGAGAATATCTAGATAGGACTAGAACACCTGGGTTCTCATTGAGTTCTGGCTGCCAATGACTTTATCACAATCATTACTTCCCATGTAGTAATCCAAAGCACTAACCTTGCTGTCAGGTCTCTGTGAAAGCTGCAGCCATTTCTGTAAAGCAGTATGCTGTTCACAACTGTATGTGTAGGTGTGGCTTTATCTCAGTACTCACAATCCTTTCACTTCTAGAAAAAAAAAAAATGTTCCACTTCTGGTCCTTCCACTTCTAACAATAAACCAGCTTACCTGTTTTGTCTCTTTTTCAACACTTGCACAAATTCTACCAGGTTACTACAGAGGCGAAACTATACTTGACCAAAGAATATGTTTTTGTTGGTTACAAGTTTTGTTTGTTTATTAGTTACCCTTCTATCACCTGCATCTCAAATTTTGGAGATGAAATTAGGAAAAAACCTTCAATTTAGAGTGACGAGTTTGTTTGTTTGTTTCCTTTCTTTCTAGATATGAAGAAAGGAAAACTGTTTTACTGTTATATATTGACAATATCCCAAAGCTTTTGAAAATTAAAGATTTATTTCAAAAGTAATTCAAAAAAATAATAGAGTGATTATGACATCAGTAATGTGGAACAAATTTTCCCCCTACACGTTATTTTTAAGCTGAAGGATGTATTTCATGTATGCTTCACACCATATAAAGTTTGTACTTAATCTTCTCTATTACTACTTTTCTATTACTACTTTTTCTTCTCTATTACTACTACTTTACATAATACTACTTTACATAAAATTTTCTATTACTACTAAGTGTATCTCACAAGTATGTTTTTGGACAGTTCCAGAATTTACTTCAGTGACCATTAACTTTCATCCAGCATTTGCAACACACTGAAAACACAGATCTGTTTTTTTTGTTTGTTTTGTTTTTTTGTTTAAAGTCACTAGTCTAAGCTTGCCAATTTTTACTTATTTCAAGACGAAATCTTGAGACTTGTTTACCTAATATTTCCTTCTCCTTTTTTTTTTTGTTAATCATGAAATCATGTCTCACTGAGGAACTATATTTTGACGTTATCATATGCTTAACTCAAAATAGAATATTTGTGAATTATTAATTTGGTGCATAGTTACCGCATTTTGCAAATGTGTTCCTTTTCAAGGAAGCCTTCTAACATTTTGCAGTTGTAGAACTAGAAATTATTTTTTCCCTTGAATGAATGTTTAAGAGTCTCCCCACACAGACTCTTAGTTACTGTTTTCCTCTCGATATATTTATATACATATATATATTTAATCAGTAACATTTAACATGTTTGGCTGCAATAAGAGAGGCAAATACAAGGCACATGCAGGCTGTTTTTCTGCTTTGCTCTGCTTTATATTCCCAGCCAATTACAACAGCCAAGATCCATAACTAAAACAATCACATAGTAAATACAGTTATTTTTATTGTTCTGGATATCTCTTTTAATATGTACACTAAACAGTGGCAAAGTTGTTTTCACTTTGGTGTGAACATCAATTCATAGCTTCCCAAATCCTCATGACAGACATGGCAGTGTATGGTAAAAGGGACATTCTAATTCATTGGGTTAAAAGCATTTGTCACTTGAGGAAAACAATTAAAATACAGTTACTCTTTTCTGATGGCTAAGGTGGGTAGCACAGACTAGATTTTATCTGTCTTTCTGAACAGCCTTTAATTCAAATATGCCAGAATATGCCTAGATATGTGGACAATAGCTTTTTCTAGGAAGAATTCCTTTTGCTCACTGTGCTGTGCTTAGGAGTTTCATGGTGTGCTAAGGCAACAGGCTCATTCACCCTCAGATCATGATGACATTTAGATTCAGTTTGCCTATTTTTCTGTAATTTTTGCTTATTTAACCTTATAAAGTTTAAGCGAAAATTACTTGTTATCCGGCTGGAGCAGGAAAATTGTTTAGCTTCAAAGTTTCAGTTGAGCTTTGAAGCTCATCGGTTTCTGTTTTGTTAAATATAGATTGTGCTTTGAATTACATCTTCATCATCTTACTTCAGCTTTTGAGGCTATCCTTTCTAGAAGAGAGGTAGCTGTATTACATTCCATAGTTACGTTGTCTATATTGACTGATTTGAGGTTGCAACAATTAAGGTCTTTATTGACCTTGGTGATTTAATTGAAAGAAATGTTCTTATGACACCAAATGCATAGCTCTCTTGACAGGGAGTAGAAATTTTATGGGATGTTGGGCAGTGCTAAACAAAGTGGAAGGGAGGTGTGAGTGGTTCGTTTTTTTGTTTTGTTTTGTTTTGTTTTTAATTTTTATGCTAGAGATTGGCCTAATTTAAATTATTTGAGTGTTAAACGTGCAGCAGTACATTGTGAAAGAATTATTTAAAAATGTACTGACACAACATTAGAAAATTCAAGTTTGCAGCTCTTCAGTGTCAGGCCTTTGAACTAATTTGTTTTTGTTCTTCAGCTTACAAAGCACTTTCTTAATTAGATTAGCCTGACATGTTCTCTCGACAACTTCAGATGTTTCTGGCAATTAAAAACAAATACAACAAATTAATCCATATTTAAAAAAAGGAAGGGGTAAATGGTCCAGTTACCCTGGCAGGAAAAACTCTGCTATAATCTCAGAATCTCACTGCAGCTTGTTGAAGTTCATTTATGCAACCATTGGTTATGCTGGAAGGCATAGAAAACTTATCATGGCATACTTCAAAGTTTACTCTTATTTATAAATTTGCTATCCAATTTCTTCTTTTACTCTTGCAAGGTGTACAAATTTTCCAAGTCAGAAATATGAAACTGACCTCAGGAGAACCTTATATCCTTATTACAAAAATTTAAAGTTGGCATTAATATTTATTTCAGTAATGTTGCTTCAAAGTATGGTCTGATGTTTTAATTTTGCATGACATTTGAGAAGCAGCATGGTCTAAATGATTTTCTATAAATACGTTGACTTTATAATATTAAAGACTTCATTCTTTGGTGGAAGTTAATAGCACTGTTACCATGGAACACTATTCCTTTAATTTCATGTAAATTTAAATTTTATGATGTTTGCTTCTCCAAGATTATATAATCCCTTTTTATTGAAAAGAATCACAATTATGCAAATGATAATATCCAAGGAGACAAGCAGCAATTAACTACAAAAGACAGGCAGTTACCATAAGAGTTTACTCACAATGAACGAACCAGGACCTCCTTTAAAATAAAACTTTATTTAAAGAAATCAATTTGGCATAGTTTCTGAAAGAAAGCAATTCATTCAGGCAGAAGTTTCTGGCCTAGGAATGTGATTAATAACAACTTTTTTTTTCTTTTCTCTTCAACTCCAAATGCATTTTTTCTGCATATGGAAGATGGAAAGAGGAAAGCTTCAGCATCAGCATGGGATTTGCCTTTCTATAGAAAGCTATTAATGAAGGAAAATAATCATCTTAAGCATGGAGTTATATAATATAATACTCACCAGTCTAGCTCTGGAAAGGTAAACTAATGTTCAAAAAAAACCACAAACAAAACCTGTGAGAGTTGCTACTAACCTCCCTACAGAAAGAATCTATTTGGATCCAACCCTGTACCATGCATTTCACTTACACTCCAAATGATGCCATAGTCTCCTGTGTACTTTGGAACGCACTTTAAAATGTTCACAGATGGCTTGAGAACATACTTAAGAGCTATATCTCCTTGGATATCTTCCCCGTTCTTGATGGGAGAGTTACACTGCTTCAGATACGGGCGGACGTGCGACTAGGCAATGTTTGTGCTCTTACATATTAGAATTAATTTTGCTTTTCCGATTTCCTATGTAGTGAACTCAGAAGTGTTGGAAGAAGAAACAATAGCAGGTGGTTTCTGAGGAGGAAAGGCTTTTTCCTCAGTAACTTTGATATCTCGTATATGAGCTGCTAAGGAGCCTCAGGGGAGTCTCTGCAAAGGAACATAGGCATCGGAAGAGGGATTTAAGCCACAGAGCAAGCAAAGTGTGTCACAAACTGCAGTGCAGCACAGTTACTATACTTCATGCATGAGCTACCAAAGTCCATTGTATCTTCCTCTCTGCCCCTATAACTAAGCTAAAACATGATATATCAAATATATTTTGTCTCACCTCTTTAGAGGTAATAGATAGATGTGAATAAATTCTGGGACGAGGGCTACACCCCTACGAAGTAAAACATACACTTTTCCTCTCTTCCTCTTTCTCTTCGACCAAATCAGCTGAGGGAGCAGCCTAGGCAGGGATCCATATGATTTGGCTGCAACAGCAAGGCTGTTGCTTCAAACACAGTTGTTACAGTTGTGCACAAGCTCAGGAAGGTCTGATGGCTGCCAAAAGTCTGAGGAGTGTCAGTTGATTCTATGTGCTTTAACTTGCAAGAACTGTCAGAAAGCTTCATAGCTACAGATGATGATTAGTGCACTTGGAAAATATTTTTTCACTAGTGGCTTTTCCTCAATGGAAAGCAAAGATTAAATAAATAAATAAATAAGCACCCTCCATAAATCATTTTTCATAATTCAGCTGATAACTGTAAAATAAAGATACTTCATTTTATGAATTTTATTTGTAGCTCTCAAAGCATTTTATAAATGTGTTAAATCATCAGTGTGGTAAACACTGAGCTATTGTGTTTTACAGGTAGTTCAATACCAAAAATGGAGATATACAGTGAACTCCACATTGAAACCCTTCTTGTACATGGCTTTTATCTGTAACAGTAGTCATAAAGATAAGAGGTTGTGCAATGGGCAATTGCCTACCCTGAGCATGTTAAACAAAGGCAATATGGGAATATCAACTGGGAATAACAGAGCTCTTTTCTATTTTTATCAGGTTAAGGTTAGTTTCCATGCTTTCAGAAAATGTGAATGTACAGGGTTATTGTTCTTTTACAGATGAATGTCGGACAAGTTTCAGTAATGGTGGTGATGTTTTCCTGATATACTCTGCCATATAATCGTGTTATTCTCTGCCGTGGTTGAGGTACAACTGTGAGGACCATAAAGATGAATTTCTGAAAGTTTTTGATACAGGATTGCAATAAATTATGTGTGGGATCAGGGGAGCATTGGCATTGCAGTGCATTGTGAATGTAAAGTCATGGAAATCATTAACCAAGTATTAATTATATTTACATTCTTCTTCTGTGTTCCCAAATACTTTACACCCAAATTGCTGATAACTCATGGCAGACATTAAAAGTGTTGCAGCTCAAATGATATCTAAATGGGGTACCATTTTTTTATTATTATTTGTATTTTTAATTCTGTGAAAATTGTATATAAGGGGGTGGACTTGACCATGTCTTAAAAAAGTACTTCACTTTGGAGGTCACATATAATAACATACAGAAAGGACAAGGTGGAACAGTTGATACCAGACAGTTCTTTTCCATACAAATAAGTGTAGTTTGGTTGCGGCATCCTGAAACTTACTCTGTTTATGCTTTTTTAATAAAAAATCAAAACTCATGCAGAAAGTGAGCATTGATGATGATCAATTTGTAATACTTGTACAGCAAAATAAGAAAATATTCTATCAAGATACAATATAGGTTGAAGGAACAAAGCATGTACTTCCGTTATTGGATAAGCTCAAAGTTTCAATTTCTTATTTGTTTAAGACAATACTGAGGACTGAAATCACTTGCAATTAAATAACAGCCTTTGTAGAAAATGGTTGCACAGAAAAGCACTGAGCATTGTAAAAATAACTTTTTATATATAGAAATGTTCTCCTGTAAGCAGTCCCCGTGTAAGTTATAAATGTTATAATTTTAATATCAACACAAAACATAACCATAATTTTCATCTCTATGCTGAAATAAACATACTAGAGAACAAGAATCTGAAGATACAGCAAAAGAAGGTTATTCGAATTGCACAAGAAATGCACAATACCTGAAAAAGGTATTTATGTGAATGATATGTTGTGGTATCATTTAGCTAAATTTTGTATCAAAATCTTTTTCTAAGACCTGTACTGGTATAAGTCTCTCCACTAATTTCCCTATTTCAATTTATAATCTCGCAGGTATTCTTCCTTTAATATATACTAGGTAATACACCAAAAAAAAAAAATATCTCAAACTTAAGCCCCTAAAATTGTAGCTTGTTATACTGTTGGTTAGGAGGAAAGATCTAGACAAAGTGATTGTAAACTCTAAGAATTTTTGAGGCAGTACTGAAATTGAAATATCTTCTATAAATTGTAGCCTATGTAATAATTAATTTAAATAGCTCATATATACGTGCTTTCAGAAACTTCTCCCATGTGGAAAACTCTACTCCTCCACCCAGGTTCAGAGATTGGTTTGTCTTTAATTCAACAGGGTGGTGATATTTCATCTTGTTAACTGGCACCTGTCATATTCCTATGAAAGTCTGAGCAGGGTTGCAGTTAAACATACTACAATGTCTTAGTGAGGTTTCCTCCAGTTTAAACATTTCATAAAGTTTTTTTCTTCCAGAGTTTCAGCAGTGTATGAAACATAACTAAGCTGATTAGGATGACATAATTATACAGATTTTGTCAAATAAAACTTGTCAAAAAAAAAACCCTTCTGAATTAAATAAGAAGGGCATTTCAATAATTAGCTGAAGCAGGCTGAAAAAGGCTTTCAAAATTGAAATATTTTGTGAGAAAAGAAAAGCTGAGGAAAAATCCATATATGCAACAAAAACGCATATATATATATATATGTATATTATATATAAATATATTTAAGTTCAGTGTCTTGGCTCCTCTAAAATTTATATTCTTTTAAACTTCATGGAATTTGTCTGTACTGAATTCTTTGATATTTGAAGTTTATCCAAAACTTTGTGTGCTTTCTGGATGTTAAATATTTGTTAACAGTACAAACTTAGTTTGAGACCAAGAATCATTTTTACATTTGTTTACAAAACCTACAGGAGGTTTTAATATGAAAATCTTTCTGAAGAGCTTAGTTTGGATAGAAATATTGTTCTTTGTGGTACCAGACATTCCCTCCTTTAACTCATCTGACTCTGCTATTGGTACAGCTACAAAAGAAGACCAGTCCATTATGTGTGGCCAAGCCCAACTGATAGACATTTAAGAAATCCCTCCCTAAATTTGTTAAGGCCTAATTTCTTTCTCAAAGCTAATATTCTTAGGTGGTTATAGTTAGCTGTTTCTAAAATGCCTGTAATAAATACACACAGACGAAAATGAGCCCATGTTGAAGGCCATGGTGCAGAAAAGTACTCCGGAAAGCTTGAGTAAAACATCTGAACTTAAGAACTAAGAGGTAAAAGTTATAGGTAAAAGAGATGAAAAATTTAAAAGGAAGAGAAAAGTCAAATAGCAGTGATGAAATAGAAAATAAATAAATCCTGATTATATCCTGAAAAAGTTTCAAAGTAAAGTAATAATAAAAAGTAAAAATAAAAGCTAGCTTGTACAGATGTCATAAGCAAAAAATTAACTAGAAAAGGAACTTGGATATAAAAGATAAGAATGTTTAAGTTTAAATCATTTACAACCTCTTTCAGAGATACTTAAAGGCAAAATATAGCATCTATGATTTTGTATCAGTGTCTAAAAGAGGAATTTGGAAATTCAGTCCATTCTCAGTCATTTCTTTTAGGCTTTTGATCATGGTATAGAAACATAGCTTGTACTGCCTTTGTACGGACCACTCATAGATGGCTGGCTCAGTTTCAAGTCTGTTTCCACTTGGGAAGTCGTCTTTTTCAGCTTCCTCGATATTAAAAAGAAAAAGAAAAAAAGACTTGCTGTGAAGTTATGGCACATCAGCATAACTTTTTTTTAATGCTGGAACAGAATTATTTCATAAGTTTTGTGCAAAAAACAACAAAAAAAATCATTATTTATTTCTTCATTAGATAATATTCCTTAGCTACTGATTGCATTCTGGTGTGGTCATTCTGTAGCTCTGAGTTTGAGCATCTGTATGAATATATGCATGTTTATATGCTAAAGTTCAACTCTTAGCAAATAGCTTGCTTTCTATATCTCACCTATATTTTACTTGCAAAGATAAGTATGTTTTTAAGCTGCTCACCTTTGTTTCTATGTTACAGGTCAGTTCTCTGTGTTCTTTAGTTTTCCTTTAATATATATGAACTAGTTAGTCTGAATTTAATAATAAAGTATTTGATTTGTAGTTTGTTCACTCAGCCCTTAGTTTACATGATACAGTAAAAAAAAAGGGGGGAGGGGGGGAAGAGAGCTCTCTGGACAGCACAAAAACAATGGTAATTATCATAACCCACACAAATACATCCTATGAGTCATTTCTACTGTCATAAATTACTGTAAAAGACTTGTGAGCCTAGAAGGAAAGTATAGGCAATCTTGTGTATGACTTAAGCCTCCAAACAGAATCTCACTGTAATGCTCTCAATGTTACGTTAGATCCAGAATGTACAGGTGGTGTTAGGTTATAAATATAGCTGGGAAGATCTGCAATTAAGTCTCCACTGCAGTGCCAATTCATACTCTTGTCTGTAGTAATCACAATACACAATTTGGGACAGAAGAAGAAAATCTCTTCAAAAGAAGCAACAACAAGTCATAGAAGAATGAATATACCGTCAAGACAGTATCATGGGATGAGGAATTCTATTTATATTTGTATCAAATTTCTTCTGTGAAAGGAATTTTTACCAAATTACTGTATCATGTAGGATTTCATCTTTCTTTAGCTGTGAAGGTGTTCAGGTGTTTTTTTTGTTTTGTTTTGTTTGTTTTTTCTCTTAACTTTGTTTTGTTTCTGTAGCATCCCTTAACTTTGTTTAAAGAAGTTGGCTAATTTGCCATGGTGTATGACTTACAGCTTTCATAGCTCCAGGAATTGTTCAGACCATGGACAATCATTTAGGAAGCATGAAAACATTTTCAAACTCTTTTAGTAATGTTTTACATTAGCTCTGCTCTCCCCCCTGAAATGTTATTTTTTTCATGTGGCAGTGCTCTGTATAAGCTGATTCTCAAAAAAAAATCTTTTTCCGTGACTCAATTTTATCCCTTAAATTATGGATCTTACGGATATCAGGTATACTACTTTTAAGATGTGGTCTGAAATTAAATAATCATGTCATACAATGCTCTTCTCTGAAGATTTTTTTTTTTTTTTGAGAAACCTTGTTATTATCTAGTTTGATATTGAGTACCTGGCCTTCCATCCTGTGGAAGGGTGAATGCTTTTACTCCTTTAACTTTAGCATATGTTTTAAAAATACCTGCCCACTGGTTTGCGCCTACTAGCTTTGTAGTGTTTCACATAAACTATGCATTGGGAAGTGACCTTTCTGAAGGGATAGTCTGTTTGCTATGCTGACTAATGGGGCAAGATGTCTTTTGTAAAACTGCCACTGTCTTTTCTTTCTGTAAATCAAATTACCAAAGTTTAACAGAAGATGTCTTGTAAAATTGCAGGCTATGAATGCTCTTCAACTTCCTGACTATGTTTTCAAAGGTTCTCCTTTTCCTTCTTTGTCATTCTGAAGCAAATCAAGAGCTCTTAAGATCTTTACTTTAATTATTAAAACTTCTTGTCCTATGGTTACAGCAGTTATTCTTCATCAAGAAATGCCCTATTAAGTACCACATGGCTAAAAGTAACTGGCAACTAATTTTGTGAATGACAGATCTGAAATGGCAAAGCCTGGTCCTTCATGAGAGGGTGATGGTGAAGGATAGTGAAGCAAGAGCAATAACAGGAAATAAGAGAAAGATGTGGATTTTCTTTTCTATCTGTTATCTGGCAATTTCTGTTTTGCTGTCATAATACATTTGTCTTCTAATAAAACAAGTTCCTTTTATTCACAAAAGCTACTATTTTACAGTGTTAGGAAAAGAAGTGTTTGTAGTTGTACGCCCTTCAATGAGAGAGTGAACAGAACAGAGAGAGAGGAACAGTCATCCACTTTCTATAAAGAGACAATTAATCTGTTGTCTTTTAACGGCAAATACACATTCATCTCTGACTTTCTCTCACTCTTTCTGTCCCTTCCTCTCTTTTTTTTTTTTATCTCCCTCCCCCCTGCCCCAGCTTCCATAAAGCTTTTGACATCTAATCCAATTACTTTGCAGTTTGTCTTCTCCATGCCTCTATTTTCCTTAGAGATTTTTTGAAAGTGTTAGGTTGTGTATTCTGCTTTTGAGCATTGTGTGAAGAATATCTGTGCTCTCCCTCTTGAGGAGAGTTTTGTGTCAGACAGCAACAATGAATAGAAAAAGTCTGTCTTTGACAGGAATACATATACTGACCTTCAATTAAGCTGCAGGTTAAGACAATACTGAAAAATCAATAGCTCATTTTCTGTCTTTTGTGCTCAGATTTTGATGTTTGCTAAGATAAAGGATGACGATGCTAAAAGCAGGAATCTTTGTGGAACATCCATTGATGTTGCCACAGGCTCAAGGGCCAGGTATGACCTAATCTTCTTAAAGCTTCCAAACACCATGTCAATAAATATCAACTGTGGCTTTATACAACATCCACTATCTCAGAATTTTCACCAAGTATCATTTTCTGTTCTTTTGACCTAGAGATTCCCAGGAAGGGTCATGAGTAATCAAACCTCTGTTCATTAGAGGTTACAGTTTCTGTGATGAAAATCTCTAGCCTTAAATGCTTTGTATCTAATTTCTAGGTTCAAGGCCTAACTTTCAGGTTCTGGTGTCTGCAAGTCTGGTTTTCATTTGGTGGGGGGAGGATACATGTGTACAGGGTTGAGTTTTATTTACCTGTGCAGTTTAGTCTACCCTGCTAGCTGTTTCTTTATCTCAGTTCTTTCAATTTCAAATGGATACCTGGAATGGAGGGTAACAGACCTCCACATTTTGGCACGTTTCTCTCTGGCAAAGTAACTACCAGCTCCAACATTTGCATAACTGTACACACAACAACAATGGGCTAATTAACATGTGAGGCCAAAGTCAATGATTCAAGGCAGGACTTTTCTTGTTATGCTGAAAGGTAAATCATTTTGTATGTAATGCAAGCTAGTTCATCTTAATGGACTTCTTTTCATTTTCACAAATTTTGAAATTTACACAATTTTACTTTAATCCAAAATTGTTTGTTTTTCAAAGGGATTTTTATTTTTTTTAATATGTACAAGAAATACTATTTAATGATTATGATTGTCTAGTAACAGTGGAAAGGGAAGGGTCATGACCTTGGTGTGAACACATTCAGCCCTGGAACTTCTCCCCATATCTTGTCAGGGGAGCTCACACGGAGAGGCTCTTTGAAAAGGGAGACACATAGGGATGAGATCCAAGGAAGAAAATGATGCAAATCGGGAGGATAAAATAGGAGGAAAGAAAATTATAAATTATAATAATTATCTATCACCCTCCAACTCCCTTTCCCCGTCCAGTGCTGTAATGATGAACTGTTTGACCTTAAGTGTAGCTGAGAGTTATTACAATTAATATGCTGGGTTTATCATAGGTGCATTCATGTGGGCAAACTAATCTGGATAAAACAAGTCAGATTTCACTTCACAAATAAAGTATTTGCAATGTGTCAAAACAACAAAAAAAATTACTCTTTGTCCTAAATATATTTAGATTTTGACATAAATAATAGTGTCATCTCTTCTTATTAGATCTTCACAAATTGATTTCATTGGTGATAAATAATTAAATAGATTGTATTCAAATACAAAACTTTATATTTAAAATTTGAGCTTGGGAAAACAGTTTGGCGTGCTCTACCATGCTGTATCAGAAACAGTCTTACATGCTTTGCTGTGATGTCTGTGTTAGGCCTGCAAATTAAACATTTGGTACTGTTCTGTGTTGACCTGTCTGAATGGTATTAGCTAGCTCTGACTGACAGCCTACAGTCCTTAAGTAAAGATTTGGTAACTGTGATGTGAGACCCTGAAGCAGAGAAGTGTAAAGGTCAGAAAACTTATAATGTCCCTTACAAGCTCCTAGAGGGAGAATTCCCAGGAGACTTTCTGCCTGTTAAGTAGGAGTAGAAAAAAAAGTGGAATAGCCATGTAGCCACGTGCAAAAGAAGTGAAATGTAGCCATGTTCATGTAAATGAATAAGAAATTTTTCTCACATTCTACATTTTCTGCTGGCTCCCAGAGCACCTTTTATTTTCTTTCACATTTTTGCAGGTTAGCATCTCTCCTTTCTTCAGGTCTATTTTTTTTATTTTTTATTTTTTTTTGTAAGCCCTGCACATCATATTCCAAAAAGGAATAAGAAAGGGTACAATTCTCCCCAGGCGAGGTTTCTGCCTACCCAATAATCCCACTGACATGCTGCTTTCTGAGGCACTTGCTGTGAGTGAGTGCAAGATTTTACAGAGGCAGAGCAGCACAGGAGTGCTAGAGGCGTTCTTCTAACGAGCTGTCCAGGTTACTTTCAGATTCCCTATTTTATGTGTCTCTTTGAGTCAGGAGAAACCAAATACTGGACTCTCCCTACCCTTCTTCCCATGCAGATTTTGAAGGGTGAGGAGCCTAGTTCTTTTCTGAATTTATAAAGTTTTTTATTTTTAATAGTAAATGTAATAACAATGAGCCTTTATGCATGACCAATGAGTATTTTTATTTTTAAAACATTTTATTATCTTTATGAAGACTGTAAATAAGCCTTTCTACCCCAGTAGCTGATACATTCCTGAACTCAGTTCTTCCACTGATCACAAAAAATCAAGGCAGCAGAACTTGATATTTTGCTTTTTTCCTTTCCTACAAATCCTGCAGTGATAAGCAAAGAAGAAGCACCTTCACCTAGAAATATGACTGACTAAACTTTGTTTTGAGCCCTCTAAGTATTTTTTTATTATTCTTTTTATTTGCATGTTTCCTGACAACCACAGCTGATAGAATCCAAACACTTTTCTGAAGTAGAAATATAAGTAAAAATGTAAGCAAGAATCTTTTTTCAATGCAGTTTAAGAACAGCAACTCATAAAATAATAGTAAAGTCCTATACGGAGTCCTGTTTCTTGAGGCTATATCCTCAGCTCCTTGCAATTTTATGAGAGGTTCTTTAAAGTGTAATTGAAGCATTTAAAAAAAAAAAAAAAAGTGTGAAGCTCTCATTATTTCCATTAGATTTTGATTGCATAAATTAATACTTGAATTCATCTTTTATATTGAAAGTAAACAAGCAACACAACTGCAATATGTACCTTAAAATGGACAAAAATATATATAAGTTTGAATTTTCTTACTGAGAAGTTTAATGAACTGGAGAAAAAATGATTCACTCAATAATTCAAATAAAGCTGGTTTTTCCATAGATATCATCTGTTATTTCACTCTTCTGGAGGAGAAAAATGAATCTGTTCTTTGGCAGCATGATATTAAGTGAAAGGAAGAATAAAATATATGTAAAGCTGACATTGGAACTAATATTGCATTTATGTTGTTCCCATGAAAAAATAAATAAAGAAAAAGCTTTCTCTAATACTACTTAACATATGATTTTCCATTAAAAATGTCTACTAAAATAATAATTGCTGAAATTCAGTGGAGCTAAATAGTTAATATGTTCACTTTAAAAGCTTGGTCTCTTTTCTGGTTATTGTTTGTCAGCAGATTTTTTCTATTTTTTTTAAATAAATGTTAATAGTTTAAAAAATCAAGTTATTGAAATAATTTTGAACTCTGGAGATCACGTGTATTTCAGTAGATATTGACTGCTGGAGGTTGGGATTTTGTGGTAAATCAGATAAATCCCACAGCAGTAAGCCCTTCCAGCACAAATACTTTTGTGTGTGGATTTTACTTTCCTTCTGCAAATAGTGGTGCATAGTACTTTGAAATTAACTTTGCACAAATGTGCATGCCAATAAGTTAGTCACTCAAATGTTCATGAAAATCAAACACCCCAAAGGATGTGAGCATGGCCTAGGAGAACTGATTTAATAAAATCAGCTGAATATTCAGATATATTCTTTTCCTCAAGAAAATTGTTATACCATGGACAGAACCTTAATATGGACAATTTTGATAAGTGCCTCTGTAACTCAAAAGTGATGTCTTTGCCTAAGGGGCATTTTGCTTTCAATCATAGCCAGCTTACAGGGAGATATATAAAAAATAAAATTAAAAAAAAAAAGGGGGGTTGAGAACTGCATAGTTTACCTGACATAAAAATATCTGCATCTAGATGCTTAGAGCTTGAATGAATGGAGTTGCACTCTCTTGTGTCATTCCAAAGCCTTTGGTGTCCATCAAATGCAGATTTCTCTGTGGTTTAAGTAGCGGTGGTACACATACAATTTTGAGCCCAGGCTCTGCACTGGTTAAGGCTATGAGTTTTTACTGGGTTCTGATCACATCAAATTGGAAAAACTTACCTTGGTATAGTAACCACTTGTGAAGTACTATTACTTTACATTTATCATGAGGAAAAAGTAAATGACTGCCATTATAACAAATTATAAATTTGTTATAATGTGTTCATGCATTTACACCTTTACTTCAGCTGTGTTTCGTAATCTATGTATTTTATACATTTCAATTGTGAGATCTCCCAGAAAGTCTTACTGAAGACCTTCTCTCTAAGGATGAAAAAAACAAATCACTAAATAATACATATTTTATTCATGTAGCATCTGACTTGAAGATCCTAGCTTCTTCTGCTATTTCTGTATATGTAAGGTATTACATAAATAGTTAATGCAAACTTTTAAGAAATTTAATTCTTAAATATGGTGACTTTTTTGATGGTGAAATCTGAGTTAACCCTGTGAATGGGATTCAAAGTACCAGTTCTTATTAAATTCCATGATCCCAGACCTAATTTAATTTTCAGACATAAGCTAAAGATATCCAATAAAACACAAAGATTATGTTTTAATGACAAGCTGATGTAATTTGGCAGCTGATCTGACAGATCCCAATAGAGTTTTCACTAAGTAGGGTCCCTTGATGTGTCCAAATTACAGTTAGCACTGATAAAAATATGGGATTTCCCAACACTATTCTGGGTATAAAATAATCTTTACTTATGAAATGGCAGAATATAGAGATATATTGATTTATTATTCCAAAACTTCTCTGTAGACTTTATTTTTCTTCATAGTTCCCCAACATTTACAAAACAGCTTATCTGGAAACCGAAAAGTGAAGAAAGAATACAGAAAACTGCATATATTTGGTCTTCATATACCAACCTATAAAGACCAATATATATTTATTCTTTAAATATATGCATAACTTTACATTGCAGTTTAACAGGATTAAGAAATACAGCTGAAGCTGTCACTCAAATCCCTATATAATTAGTAAGTTTCCGTTTAGAAAAACAAGTATTGGAAATATCATCGACTTAGTATTTAAGGTTCAGATATTACATTACTCATTCAGATATTACATTATTCATTCTTCATCTCCACTGAAAAAAACTGTAAGAACTATAAATTATGTTGGAATAATGTTTTACATTGTCATCCAGCAACTTGGCTTTATTTTCCAGCAACTTGGCTTTATTTTCCAGCAACTGGGAACTTGCTTCCAAACCTTTACCATATTACCTATATAAGGTAGAAAGAAGTGGCAAACAACCGGAAGTGTTTATTCATACACTCTTCTTCTGTCACCTTTTATTTTTCCCATGAAGTTGTGAGGAAATTTATATAAGGAAAAAGGTATGACCCTTCTGTACTAAACTTGATGATTTTTTAAGGCTTATATGAGTTTTTAAATAGAGAGCTTGCAGAGAGCTTCTGTTGTTCAGGAGATAAGCAACTGCTTTTTAACATTGCTCTGAAATAGCAGATGCACAGATCAATGGAAACAGGGTTAAAATTAAATTAAAGATGTGGTGGATACAATTTGATCTAAAAAGTAATATTCAAGATCATGACCTTTCACAGAGAAACTTCTTCAATGTCTATCACGCAAACACATCCTTAACATTGACAGGAGTGACCAACCAATTTGTTTAGGTACAGAAGGTGTTATGCATTATTTTAATACCTGTGTCGACATCTAAACTGGAACCAAATTAATGCTGATGTTCTCTGACCTCTTCAATTGTGATGCTAATTATATGCTACTCCCATTAGAATACAAATGCCATCCACATCTGGAGCAGTGATGCTGTAAATTGCTTGGGGTAATCTGGGCAGCGTGTGATGTGCTGCCATCAAAATCCATTTTAAGTATGGATTACACAGGACCGCACTTGCTGTTACTGAATGCTTGAAGAAGTCAACGTATGAATTTAGTAATTTCTCAAAAGCTTCTGAATTCTAAATGTGAGATTAATCTGGTATTGAGAACCATTGGTTTTGCATTTGTTATTTGGTGTCTGATAAGTGTCTGGTGTAATAAGGTCACAAACACGAAGAAATTAAATGCCATTTTGAACAGTGGTTGTTGTGTTACTGTATGCCTTATGGATTATAGTTCATAATAATCCATGCATATGAATAAAATAGTGTAGATGGCTGGCCTGAATCATGAAGATGCTTTCTTTCCACAATTAAATCTCCTAACAAAGAGAGAAAGAAATCAGTGACTACAAATAGTAAATGAGAATTTAGTATTGTTAAAATATCTCAAAATAACTGCAAATGTGTAAATCATCATTGGACAAGCACTGACAGCTCTTTTTTCTTCACTTTGTACCAAGTCATCTGTTCAGATTTGTTGGTCTTGTTCTGTAGATTATGAATTCAATTCAAACTGCCTGGACTTTTTGATTTATTTTTTTTCTTTTAAAGTCAGCTATCGACTTGCCAATAAGGCATGGCAAATGATGGTGGCTCATACATGTTCAAAGAGGTGGCTAGAAATAGCTTTACTGTTGAGCAATTAAAACGTATCATTGAAAACAGAGATAAAACGAAAGTACAATCTGTTTATCAGGCAGAGTCCAGACATGGAAGCAGAAACAGTTATGACTGTGGAAATGCTTCAGTCTGAAGAGAGGGGTCACAACAAGTGTAAGAGTAGGCTTAGGAAAGAGAAGAAATAGCGTAGATGAGCTGATCTTGTCTGGATTTTACACTGAGTGCATGTTTATGAATTATCAGATTTTTATTCTTTAATTTCTACTTTCATGCTTGAAACTATCCTCGATTCTCTTAGAAAAGCTAAGTATTAGAGATGAGCTAAGTGCTAAAAGGTAAGAAGAAACAAAAACCTCTACTAGAGATAATTCATCGTCTGTTCTCTAAGATGTTTTTGCACATTCTCTGCAATATCTGGCTAGTAAATTTAAACTGTATTTATGAAGCGACATACTAATTTTTTCTTTGCCTGTGCTGTAGGAAAAAGGAGTGTCATAATCCTATGCAACAGATAGAAAAGTATTAAAGCAATTTTGATCATTAATCTGTCTGCAGTGCTTGAAATTTGGTAGAATGGCAGTTAAATGTAGTGCAGAAAGCCCTTCATGCCAGTAAGAAAATGAAAGTATCATTGTATGAATTTTCATTGCATGCTGTATTTACCTGGTGTTGTCCATTGTTTTAACAATAACAAGGTGACCTTGATTTCTTAGATTTAAGATTTCTGTAGTTTCTTTAACTGAATTCAAATGAGCACCGGAAACAGTATCTGCACAGAGTACTACCTGCAAACATGTACATGTATAACTCCTGCTGACCCAGAACACAGGAACATAGAAGGTACATATTAAGTAAATAAGTAAATAAAACAAAACAAAACAAAATTGGATTCTAAATGACATTCGTGGATTCTAAATGACATTCTCCTGTATAAAGGACATAAGGATGCTCCATACTTACTTAAAGGCAAATGAGATTATTAGAGTTCTTTTCTCTATAAACAGTTATAAAGAGGTATCTGGTATCTAGTAAATGTAATGTTTCAATTAAGTTAGATTTCACAGCTAGTTACTAAATTCCCTCATGCAAAATACAAAATAATAAATGGGTTTAAATATCATACTGCGCATCTCAGCAATGTTGTTCATACGTCCTTTAGTTATATTTTCAGGCTATCTTTATTTGGACTATTAGTTGAAATTTCAGCCATAGAAATTTCAATATATTTCATCCATAACTCCAGTCTATAAGTTTAGCCTAATTCTGTAGGAGTTTTTTATATTTTTGTTTGCTATTACTTATCTTATTACCTTTATTTACTATCTACTATTTTTTTACTATTTTTGTTTACTATTACTTTTGTTTACTATTACTGATCATAACTCTGCTATGTATTGTAAGAATGTTCTGACTTTTAAAAGTCAGAAAAGAGGGAAATTGGTGAGACTAATAATAGCCATCAGGGACATCAGTATGAGTTTCCTGATGGTGACCTGGAATGTAAGAATCATGTTAATGTTTGCAGATGAGGTAACATCCGGACACAGACACAGATCTTTTTTTTTTGTTGTTTGTTTGTTTTTTTTTACTATTGTTGCTAATTGTTGAGATATGTGTCCTTTGTTGCTTAACTGTCATGTATTTAAAAATAGGGTAGAACACTATATTCCAGAACTGTTGATTTTTATGTAATTTAAGTTCTGGTGTTTTGGTGAGTGTGTTCTTTTTTCTAAGTACGGTTCTCTGGTATAAATATGAAATGGCATGATTTAAGTTTAACGAGCAAGTGTACTACCTACAATGTCCAATACCTTCATTCAATATTCACAGTAAAACACTTAGAGATTTCTAAACAAGGAGAAACAGGATTTGTACATCGTCTTTTCTTCAACAGAATTTTTGTCAGATGAAAAGTGTATCTGGTCAAATCCTCACCTTAGAGAAACACTTCCAACAGCTATCTTCAAAACTATACTTGTTGCTCTACAATAAATAGCTTAATTTTTCTTTATTAAAACTAGTCTAGCTCCTTTGTTTTGTTAACCTTTTAGTGAGCTATCCTCAGATATAGTTAGATATTTTAATGTTTAGGTGTTGGGTTTCTTTGTTGTTTCTTGAAAAAAATTCTCATTCCCGATGCATTGTATGTTTTGAGAAGTATAACTGCATTCCAACAGTCTTGTTCATGCATTATTTTAGTGATTGTCCTTCTTACAGCCTTTGTTTATCCTGTTTCCCTTGAACAATATTGATGCACTTCTTTTGTGTGGTCTCACCCTATTGGGTTTGTCCTCTCTATTTTAGCTTCCTTTCAGTTGTTCAGAAAAGAAGGAAATAATTATGAATAAGTTCATACTTCTAAAAGACTATTAACTTACTCTTACTAAGAGACTACAAAAACAAACTGTAAGATATCGGCATATCTTCAATGAGATGACAAGGTGTGATAGTAATTGATTCACATTTTTATGAACATCACGTTCAAAAATAAGATGCATATATGCATCCAATATGGATATGAAGTTCAAAAATAAGATGCATATATACATCCAATAATATCCATATGCATCCATATCCATAAAATATCTTATGGATGCATATGGATATTATTGGATGTATATATGCATCTTATTTTTGAACTTCATGGCTAATGAACTGATCTGTATCATACATAGAGAAACACACACACACACAAAAGACAAAAAACAGCTTTATGATATAGTGTAAAACAGTTATCAAGGTGCTACAAGTAAGAAAATACAAAATGATTATTAAATTTTCTAATTTATTCATGTCCTATAAATTTTGTACTGCAGGGAGAAAGTACAGCATAACTGTAATATTTTGTTTTCATACATATTGTATGTTGCCTTACCTTATTTTCCTTAAACATACAATAGCAATTACTTATTTGTCATTGTTCTGTTCTGCTCTGCTCTGCTCTGCTCTGTTCTGTTCTGTTCTGTTTTGTTTGGAAATCGATGATATGCCTCCAGAAGATGAAGCTGTCTCTAGAGATACCTTATCTGTTGATATAAAGTATATACCCCACATTTATCCAAGAACTGCATGTAGTGGAAAACATACACCCATGGTATCTGGATAACTAGAAAACTTTCTACAATTAAAACAACATATTTTTTTTTGTATTCGCAGAAGAGTTAAATCACTGTTAATTATAAACTATATTTGTTTCATTTAAGATAAGCTTCTTTCAAGCTGAGAATCGTTATCTTTTTCAGAAAAGTAATTTTACCACTTCTTTAAAAATCATAATCATATTTTAAACAATTGTTTCCTTAGAACTGCTTACATTCGATGGATTAGCCATGTTGCCAGGATAACCTTTAAGTCCCCAGTTCCCAGATTCACTGGATTATAGCACATCACCTAGGATCAATGGTTCTCATACTGTCATGGATCCTTATCATCAAACTTTCAATTGAAAATGTTCCAACAGGGATAAGATTTGGATGCCACTTGTGGGAATACTCAGTAAGATACTGAAAACATAATTTAGTAACTAGTGCCCTAAACTAAGAAGCTTACAAATAAGAAGCTATTTGGTTAACAATGGGTTTACTTGTAGCTTTGGGGCATTTCTGAAGTGATATGCTAAACTGACTCTCTAAAGCAATTAAATTCACTTCTAAAAAAATTAAGACTTACTTTCCAGCTGTCACAGCATAATCACAAGGAAATGCCTATCATGGGAAAACTAACCTCTTACACCTCCTGGGCTTTTCTTCAATTATATGTTGGCATGTCACAGTAAAGATTTATACTAAAATACATTTATACTGAAATTTATGAAGTTTAATTCAAATTTATCTTATTATTATCATTTTTTTAATAACACTTTGAAAAAAATATTGTGAAAGTGCATTCCAAGCCCCACTGTAAATTGTGTACCTGGTATATTTTTCTTATGTAGATGAATTTGTCAAGCTATGGTTTGACAAACAACATTTGGCTGAGTTCTCTGTTCTAAATGTGCGTCTTATTTCTCCTTTAAAGGAGTGATCAGGAAAGGTGACACTGTCTAGAGAGAGAGCAGACAGTGCCTTTCCTAGGCAAACACTGAACATTGTCTGGGGAGATTATGCCAGGCAGAAGAGAGAGACAGGGTTATAGCAGCAAGCTGGGCACTCGCAATGGATATGTAAACTAAGCAGAGCAGGGAACAGATTTCAAGGCCTTGACAACCTTCTGAATAACCTTCCTTGATAAGCAGGGATTATTAAGATTTTGCACAGAAAGGTGCAGAATAGACTGAAACCCACCTGGATGCAAGGTTTTATCTGGACGCTTGTTTTTAAATAGTTGTTATATACCGAGGCTTACTTAGCTACTTTGAATTTTCTGTATCAGAATAAATATTTTAATTTATTTTCTGGTGAAACTTAACTTCTGAGTTAAATGTGATTTAGTCTTTATGAATAATAATGTCAAGGCAAGACCATTCTAGAGTATTGGGTAATTCAGTTAAATTACCATGAACTTTTTCCTCCTAGGCTGTCCATTGATAAAATTTATCAAGTGATAAAAGCTCATTCAAAAGAGACTTAATAATTTGTGATTTAATGTTTGATGAAGTCTCTAATACAGAAAAATGTGTAGAACTGAACATTTAAAGTTATTTCTGGTTTTATATCACAATCAGTTTTTGATTTGTTGGTTGGTTTTGTTTGTTTAAGTAGCCTTCACAGTAGTTTATTGTAAAATGTGGTAGTTCTTTTATCTTCATTCTGTTTGGCTGGACCAGTGGAAATGAGTAGGCTTGAGAATTTCCAGTCAGAGAAGCAGAGCTGAAGTTTGATGTTTGGATTATAATTTATCACTTTATCAGCCATGATTCTTCTAAAATTGGGTTCAAAAGATCAGATTTAGTAAATTTTCAGTATATCCACTTCTAATTTGCTTGGCTGTTCTAGTTCTTACTTTGCTATTTTTTTTCTTCAATCATTTCCCCTTGCTACTGTGATACTATTATACAAGAGCAGCATTTTTACAGTAAAATCATAGGCCTTTGCAAAGATATTAGTAGTATGCATCTCAACAATGGGCTGCTTTTATATGAGATAGAATAAATTTCAATCTGATAAGTGTTCCTTCACCCCTGTTCAGCAAAGAGCACATAATTTCATTGTTTTTCTAAGCTTAAATATGAAAATAGGCTGTTGGCCTGACTCTGCTTTGCTCTTTGGAAGAATCTTTTGAATTGTCATTGGTCAAGTGAAAGACACTCATTCACTAAACCATAATTCTTTAATACATGTAGCTCGCCTGTTCTAATCTATTTTACTTTGTTATATTTGTAGTTAGGTCTGGGTGTGAAGAATGAGGAGCTCATGAAGCTTACTTACATGATGCTTCATTCAATTTGAAAATTAATTTTTGCAATTTGAGAATAGTAAACACCTTTGAGAAGCATTGCTTCCTGTAATGGAAAGCAATAAATTCCTCCAGTGTTGTTAGGAAATAAATTTGTATCATGAAACTTTAATAAGTCATTCAATATGTTGTGCCCTTGGGCTAGTGGTATACCAGGAATCGTACCTGCATTCTGGAAAAAGCATGCAATTTGAAAACCTTTTCTTCTTTTCATGACATGTAACAATTTGAATCTTATTATGTTTGCCTGTAATAAGCCACATCTATTTCACCCTTTTCTTCTTACAGTAAAGCTTCTCAAATACATAGTATCTGTTTCCTATTACTAAAACATTGCATGTTTGTTTCAGCAGTACTGAAATAAAGTTCTGTTCTATTAAATATCACACTTCTCAGTATGTATTGCATACATTTTCAGTATCCCTTAGGGTCTGTAATTGTTTTAGTTATTATTTAATCAGGCTTTCTAAAGACTTATATTGGATAGTCTCCTGCCCATGCACCTTTGAACTATACATAAAGTATTTATTACAAGAAAGCTGAAAAGACCACATTCCTTTTCCAGAGGTCTATTGTAGAACTTAATGCACTATCTGTGGATAACAGTACAATTTGTACATAACAATACAGTGTACTCTTGCAGTGACTCTAAAAAAACAAGACATATTTTTTTTGGAAAAAAAAGTTGTATTTTGTCTGTGTTCACATGCACTCACATTCAAGTATGTTATTGACTAAGAGGAATGTATAGATTTAAGAAAGCCTAAGTGAAGTGTTAACTCTTTCAACACCTTCTATGTCAAATGAAAGGTACTAGTTTTCAAAAGTTTTTAGAATGATTAGACTCAAATGACATACTTTTTTTTTCTTTATTACACTGCAGTAAATATTAGGAATTACTTATGTGGAGTTAGAAGAACCTACATCCAATTTAATTATCCTAAGATTACGCTTTCAGACATCTAAATTATTTTTCTTCTATTTCAGGATGTTATTTCACCACCTTATTTCTGAAGCTTTTTTTTTTTTTTTTTTTTTAAAGACAAGGGTAACACAAACTATACATTTTGTTGTTGTTGTTTTCGAAGTTATAATTCTTTGTATAGAAGTTACTCTTACAGTAACTTCAGTATTCTTATTTATTCCATGGATGCTGTTCTTCTCAGAATGCACTAGTTAAAAAATCCATAAAATATTATTGGGGAAAAAAAAGAAAAAAGTATGACAAGCAGAAAGTTAGGTATCAATTGATTTTTAACTCTTGCAATAATTGTATGTTCTGAAGTTCACTGATGAAAGTATCTGTGTATTTGTGATCTCAGATGTAAGTAGAAACATTACATCTCAGTAGAGAAAGAATTTTCCCACTTTTTAATTATGTTCAACGGTTACATTTCTAAATAAATGCTTTCAGAGGCAAATTATTGACCATTGAGGAATCCAGAATCACTTTAGAATGAAATTTTAGCAGCATAAAACAAACAAACAAACAAAAAAAACAACAACTTCAGCTAACGGAGAATTTCCTTTACAAGTAATTGATTGGAGTGTCTTTGCAGATCAAGCAGAGCAGAAAGAATATTATCCAGTTAGAACCTTCCATTAGCTCAGAAGTGAAAGATCATTACCCATAACTCTTTTCTCCTCTGATTTACACATTTTAAATTTAATACTATGGTTGATTTCAGTTCATGCTCAATACATGCCATTTTATTGTTTTAGGATCCTATCAGTGACTTAAAGCTTGCTTCTGTTGATGGCTCTTCAAAAAAATTTTGTTAATCCTACTGTAAGAGCAGCAGCAGGCAAAACTAAATTACTGTAATTATTATTATTACGATTAAGACTTCCAGACTGAAAAGCTGTGCTTTAGGAGAGACCAAACCAACTCTTCACCTGAGTAATGAATGAAAGAACTCAGATTATGAGTATTTTATTAATATATATTACTCACTATTGTATGATTGACCAATAAATTATCTTTGAATAGTAATAAATAAATGCAGTCAGTCAATATAATTCAATACAATTCTGAGTAAAAATGATCTAAAATAACATGAGAATTTTTAGAAGAAGAAATATCAATGCTCACTTCACACTATATGGGGCTCATTGTCTCATGGTAATCAGTTTTTCAACCTTTTCCTTTTAGACTCTTGCTTCTCTCCTCCTTCCTCAAGGAATATCAAGGTCACTCTTTAAGGTTTCACCCAATAAAATGAAAGCTATTTATGACTGTCCCTCTGCTTACTTGAGTTAAAAAAATAAAAAACAAACTGGGAGAGAAACCTTCACTTGCCTTGTCAGTAGTACCGTATTCCATTTCCAGTGTACAAGATATAATGTACTCACTTTTAGAGAATTTAAATAGAACTGTTCTGTTATCTGTTACCCTGTTGTCCTCATAAAACTTTGCCTGACATATTCCTTAAGACCTGCATTGATGGAGACTCTCTAGTTGCCCCACATTTTTATAGTCTCTGACTTCACTATTCCTATGAGAAAGGTTTCCCCTTCACTCCCAGGCCCAATTTCTCACTGCAATTTAAACCCACAAACATGAAAAACAGATTATTTCCTTCCTGTTTTCAAGGGCCTCTTAAAATCTTAAAGAACTCAGTCTTTCAGCTAAATAGTACCTAATGCTGTTTCTTTTCTAGTGCATGATGTTTCTCTTGACCCATCCACCTCACTGCTCTCCTCCATGCATCTCCTGGAACACAATGTCTGAAACTCCTATTTCAATAGAAACCCTATCCATGCTGGGTAAATAAGGATCACTTCATATATCTTGGGAGTACTGACTCCTGTTTGTAGATACCAGTATGGCATTTGCCTTCTACAAAGTCATGACATTGACTCATACTTTGGTCACAATCTAAAACAATTCCCAATTTTTTTTTTTTTTCAGAAGAAATTCTGCCTAATATTTGGTTCTTTATTGTGTTTGCAAAACTGATTAGCCCTATTTCAGTAGCTCCTTCACACACTGAAATCTGCATTTATAAGTGTGCATGTAGGTGTATGTATTACAAAATTATGTAAGAGTAGGTGTAATTATAATAAAAAATGGGGAAATATTGAGATTTAGTCTTGCCTGTAGTCCATATGAACGGTTATCACCACAAAACTTCTAGAGTACAATGCTCTAAATTGGAGCATTATGTTTAGAAGTCTCTGATGTTGTATTTTCAGGCTAAATTAGGTCAGCAATGACAGAAGCAGAACCAGGGCTCATGCACAAGAATCTGACTTTTAGTCTCAAAGTGCATGCAAGAAATTGTTGTTGGATTTCATCGGTTTTTATTTTTGCACACCACATGGAAGGAAAAAAGAGGAACAGTGGTTAAGCTTATATTTACTTGTGCAGGTTAAGTTCACAGAAAAAAATCTTCCATTTGTGAAAGCTAAGTTTGAAGCTAGCAATTAAAGATTGTAGACAGGAAATATGCTTAAGGTATACACTCAAAACACAGAATCCTTGTGTAAGGAAGATGGGTTTAAGTCATGTAAATGGCTATGCCTATGCATTTCAGCTTCTGACGTCCACATAGCAGTTTTGCCTGTCTTACACTAACAAGATGAAATCTTCCACTGTCAGTGAATGCTTATATTGAGTCACATTAAGTTATGCAGCTATTCACAATGTAAATTGGGGTAAGTTGCTATGGTAACCTGCTGCATAAAACAGCTATCCTTGCAAGCTGAACAGGCCTGATGTCGAACCCCATGGTGTTCAGGATCTGCTTTGATCCCAAGGAGATAGTGTCAGATAAGTGGTGAAGAGGACAATACTACACAACCGTCCTTTTCTGTGTATAATGAGTAAGCATTTTCCTTTGTGCTTTGAAACCCACAACCTCCTCTTCCTCTCCATAAAAACCACCAGCCATCCACTTATTTTTTAAGGATTTTTTTCCCCTTACATTGAAATTAAGGCAAACTATAATTTGTGACAATTAATTGTGACCTTCAGTATTTTGCAGAGTTCCCACGTTACATAGTTTTTGTTTTGTTTTGAACTAATGAAGAATTAATTATTTAGTGATTCCATAAATTTCTCCATTATTGTCCTTTTGTATTTGTTCAGAAGTCAGCCTACCATTCCTCATTTTGTGGATTGGCCTTTCACTGCAATAACAGAAGTTGATTTCAATTAATTTCACTAGAAAATACATTATTAACATATTGAGACAGAATGAGCAGACTACAGTAGAAGTCTAGTATTACACAAAAGCTTTTGAAATGGTTAGAAACACAGTAATGCTTTTAAAGCACAAATGCTACATCATTCACACCCTGTTCTTAAAGGAGGGCAGTGTTTATTGAATGGCTTAAGGCTTAGATCTAGAGTAGCACAAAATATGAAAGATGACAAACTAGCAATGAACTAAACCACCTGATGAATTGGTACAAGGATTGCCTTCATGATACTCATTTTTCTTTCCAGTCTGTATGCTTACAGCCTTTGATGTTTAGACAGATAAGTCTTGTGTTTTTCATTGAATTTGTAGTACAACCTGGGGATTCTTTCATTTTCAACCAAACTGAAAGGTTTTCTTGTTAATTCATTTGCAAGCCTGCCCTCATTTGCAGATTTCTCACACCCATCCTGCTTTTTCTGAAGTGTGCACATACTTTTAAGGGCTGGACAGCACCTCACTAGGCTTGAAGTAATTTCAACAATCATTATTGGGATTATAGGCTTAGAAAGACCCTCCTATGCTGAGAATAGTTCTTTAACTTTATCAAGGTTCATTTGAAAAATATATTATTTTCTTTTTTATGTTTCCCTCCTTTTCATTCTCCTCTTATTCAGGGGAGGCTGCTTCAGAATCTCACCCTTCCTAGAGTTATAAAACAGTTTCTTGTTTGTAGTCTAAATATGTTCTTTGCTTTAATGCTGATGTGACAACACTATCTTGGAGTTTTAACAGCTTTTCCTTATCCCAGTGGTCACCACTGCTAATATATTTTCAAATAACTGCTAGTCAAAAAATAAAGCTAGTTGTGTATTTAAACTGATGCTTAAAGTAATTCTGGAACCCAGAATGTCAACAATTTGACAGAAACAATTTTGCTCAAATCCTGAAGACCTGGGGAAGGTAAGAATGTGCTCAGAGGTTGTGCAGACTCATTCCCTTAAGACAATAGGAGCTAAATTTTGTTAGAGATCCTGAACACAGCATCACCATTTCTTCTTCCAATCTTTCCCGTTTCTCCATCCCAGGTCTGTTGTCCACGTTTAGAAACAATCCAGGAAACAAAGTCAAGACAGGACTAAAATGTATAATGTGAGAAAAATCACAAGGAAATGCTTATGAAGATTTGTGGCTTTTTCTTTACATTTAATACTTGTGATGTTTAAAGAGATTTATTTCTTGTTCATAGATAATAGCAAGGTCTTATAGAATCAACTAAACTGAAGGAAATTTTATCACATTTTTCATTCACCTAAGTTCAAAACTAGCCTGATGTCCCTTTATTTTCAAGGAGATGTAATTTATAATCATATGTCAAAGCAAATCTCTTGGGAATTAAATGACAGCTGAGAGTGAGTCTCCAGGTGCCGTAGATTGTATAGATCTTCATAGATACATAGATAACTGTGGATTTACAGTGATTTAAGCAGGCAAGAATTAGGAGCTAATGAAAAAAAAAAATTTTTTGATAAAAAAATGATCCTGTGATGCTTGTTTTTCTCAAAATACCTTGCATAAGATGTGATGCACATAGTGGTATGTGTGAGTGTGTTGGGTTGAATAATTGTTTGAATAGAGCTTGCTTTAAGTGTCAGCTTGAGGAAAATGGAGGAGACCTGGTCTGGCAATGAGGGACTGCAATAGCTTGTAAGCCTGATCAAATAATTTTCTATATGTTTTGTTTTCTATTATTCATGTTTATATCTTAGTAGTGAATAACAGTGCCCTTTAGTGACACACATTCAAAGGCCAAAAATGAAACTTAAGACTTTTTTTTTATCACTTGTCAGTAAAAATTCAGTAATCCATTTGTTTCTGGAAAAAAAAAAAACAAAACTTTATTGCTTCAATTTTTAAAAGAAAATATTTACATGACAAGAAAGGACTGCTACATCTGATCCTTGTAGCTATTAGTAATTAATACTTTCCTCAATAAAACATTTGACACTGTTGCCATTAGAAGCAAAAGGATGCCCTCTTTAACTCAGAAAGTCCTTCTTTCTCTGTAGGCAAAATATTCTTTAGCAGTAATATTTCTATAGAGCCTCAAAAATATTCAAATATTTATATACAATAGTTTTCTGAACTACTGTTTTGTAAGCAAAAATATTTTAATATTAAAACCAAGCAACTTGGTAGACAAAGATATGCCAGCTTTAGTGGCACCAGTAACATGTTACGATAGTTACAACTTGAATGTTCTCTTCAACCAACAAGAAAGAAACAGGAGAGGCCAGCATTTCACCCTTATGCGACTGTCTTCATCAAGGTCAGCAAAAAGCATAAAGCATACTGATATATTTGCATCAAAAATACATCTAACAAATTGGAGGAAAGAAGCAGGTAAAGAATATTTGAACACTTCCCCAACCTTCATTATTTCTTATTTAAATCTTTAGCATCTGATTAATTTGTACTGCTGATTCCATTAAATACATGTATGGAATGAATACACATTTTTTAACATTTGTTACCAGAGGTAATTTTGATTTGTAAGGAGACAAATTATTCTATAGCACATAAAAATATATTATCTTGTTCTTAGTTTTAATTGGTTATAGTTTCTATTAACATTATTGGATACCATCATAGGTGTAATTTTGGACAAGAAAAATGCATCTTGCTACCATTCCAGTTAACATATCTAACTTTTGAATGCACTTTTTGGGAAAGATCCCAGTAGGGATTGTTTTTTTTTCCCTTCATAAACAATTATTTTTGTAGTATTACTAATAACCTATACTTATTATTGCTTGTTCAGGATAGTAGAAAATAGCATTTATAATGCTATTTACATCAAATGCCTCCTCACTGAAAGCTCATATTTTATTGTCTACTGCTACATTTGTTTTATTACTAACAAAATAAGCATCTGAAACAGTTTTTATCCGTACAGAAAAAATGTATATCAAAATGTATATACAAGGTGTATATACCAAATTTTACCCACAATTTGAGCAGTCTAGCTTAACAATGTTGATTATAAAGAAATGGCATTATGTTTCAGTCGGTTTGCTTTCCCCCACTGGAATTTGCAGTTAAGCTGTTAGAGTATAGGGAGTAAAGGAAGGAGGCATGAATGTTTACGAAAGAAAAATATAAGGGAAAAAGCAAAATAGATATTGGAAGTAAATGCTGAAAGATATATGCTTTCCTAGTTGTCCGTGATTGATTACATTAATAGTAAGGTTTTATCCTTACTTTTAAGCTTTTAATTTTCTCTCCTTTAAAATAATACTCTATTCTGCTACATTAGCTTTATGTGGGGGTGACTTAAATACAGCTTCTACAATCAGAAAACTCAATTCAATATGGATATCACAACGCACAGTCTACATCCACCTTGCGTGAAATCCTGACCCAGTGAAATCGATGGCAAAATTCCTATTGACTTCAAAGGCACTGGATTTCACACCCAATCTCCTCTTTCTTTTTTCTTCAGCCTCTATGCTAAGTAGGATCTCTTTTCCCAGATGGACCGTTTAATGCTATGCACAACGATCATTTCAACTTTCTTTTATGAAATGGTGAAACTCTTCTAAGGAAAATTCTGTCTTCTCTTCTTTGGTTTCTTTTTAGTTCAGTACTGACTTCCCCCACAGTAAGGCTAGAGTGCCAGTGCCATTCACGTCATCTGCTGTCTCAACAGTATTTTGTCTCATTTTTTTTTCATTGACAATTTAACAGATCCTGGTTTTCAGAAGGTCACATCTTAAATGTCAGTTAGCTGTATACCAAGAGAACACAAGTTTTAGATAAGAATTAAATTCCACAGTGAATGTTTATATCCATGTAGAGTAAATTACACAAATAGCTAAACTGCAATTTACTGTAAAATAAATTCCCAGCTTAATCTCAGGGCGATGCCATTATTTTATCAGCTTCCCACTCTGAATTTTGATTTTTCTTGCTTTTAAAACACATATAGTATGCCTTTATAGATATTTACTCTTTGGGCTTATTATTAGATTTTAAATAATAAAATAAATAATAATATTAATAAGGTTTTAAGTTTTTTCATTTAACTATACTGGAATAAACGATTAAACATATATGGGTTTAGATTTTTTTTTCTTCTTTTTCTGCTAGCTTGGTAAGGCATAAGGACAAATTAAGAATTAAACTGTATAATGAAATTCAGATTTGCTTCAGCTGCTAGTGCACTGATTTAAGGTGAGAAAAGTTTTCCCAGTTGTCTAAAGGATAAGATGATATCATTTAAAATCAGTGTACTTTCAAACACATTTATTTACATTCTGGTAGGGAAACTGAAACTTCTACAATATCTGACAAACTGTGATGTTTTATAGAAAACTATTGTGATATTGTTAAAAGTTCATATAAATTTCTCAAATTCATATGAACACTTCAATTTAAAGTCTGTCATGGTGTGAAAATTATGCATAAAACCAACAATGGCTGAAAGGATTAGCAGAGTCAAGTGGAGAGAAAATCTTTTAATGTGTTATATGGATGGACTTGTTAGTCTTTCCCAACATTTCCCTCTTGACCAAGCCTATAATCCTCTTCCAGAGTTTGGCTCAAGTGAAATGCAAGGAGCTTCAAGTCTTCAATTATTATCCTCAGGGAAAATAGTTTTTTCTGTTTCATTGTTTCTCTCAAATTGAAGATGAAGTGGGGAATGAGGGGGGTGGGAGGGGGAAAGAAGTCATTTCAAAGGTCAAACACCAAAGACAGTCAAGGATCCTCCTATGAAGTATTTTGAAGTTAATCAGAAAGTCTGTCTGACATCTGCAACAATTTCTCTGACAGATTATATTTTCACTTATGTGTTAAGTGAATAAATTCTGGTTTATTTCATAACATTCAGTTTGTTTGTAGTCTGAATATATCTTGAACAATATTTTCTAATGACTATTTTTCTCTTACCCTTCAAACAGTCAAATCAGGTTTTTAAAAATGGTGATTTGACGTTTCAAATATTCAAATATAACATCTCTGTAAAAAGCTGAATTAGTTTTTAATGTTTTATCACAGAATTTTTAACTTTCATGTCAAATCAAATAGCCATATTTTTCATAGCTAAATAACATCAGTCAGATGTGCTGCAGGCCAGAGTGCGTTTAGAGTAGGGTATAAGCTAGAAATAAAATTATCTGTGTTATCTTGAGATCATTTTGAAATACAACCTAGCTTAAGGCTTTTATGAGTGTAGATTACCCTACTGAGTCTTGTGAATGAAGAGACCTATTCTTATACTACTTTGTATAATTTAAGTGAGGCATACTTACAGGACTTCCAGTTTTAGCATCTGGAATACTGATTTTCAGAACTATTGTTCCATTTATTCCTGCTTGTACTTGCAGTTGAACAAAGATATTGCATAAATTGACATCCAACGGGATAGCCTTCAACTGCATCATGGTGACTCTGAATTACCAAGATGCAATTAAATATGGACTGCATTTTCTTTATTTTAATGGGTTCTTTGGTTCTGAATCTGGGTTTTGCAATCTAAACTTGAAATTAAGAACATGACACAAATAACTTATACTTGTAAGAAAGAATTCTGTGCTCTAAAACACTAAAGACTGGAATGAAGCATTTACTTCCACAGAGTAGCCCATTTTTCTGATTACTGTTTACACCAGTTTACACTGGTTGTTTTTTTAACTTTTCCTTCGTGATTATTAAATCTTACATAAGTTTTGTTTTGGAAAAGAAAACTGTATTCTGAGTTGTATAGTGACAACCTAGTGAAGATTACACACTATTCTTACATAAATTGACCTTCAGATATTTCTTAATATGCTTAATCTGTTGAAAAAAAATGTTATTTTACTAAAACTTTTGATGTTTATTCTCTTAAATTGAGTTTAATTACCACGTAATTTTTTTCAGTTGACAGAAGAAACTCTTTCCATTATCTGTATGTATTACTTTCTGTAGCCAATTAATGCCCTGACTCTGGGGCTGTAGTTAAGCAAGGGTGTTCTGCCCTATGCAGGGTCATCCCCTTACATCACACCAAGGTCTTTTGCCCAGATATAATTTTGCCAAAACCACAAAACATTGCTAATTATCAGAGAAGAACAATAAATTGCTAGCAGCACGCTATGTGATGAAGTAGTCATTTAAAAAAATTAAAATATGTAGACTTCCAGTGATGATATAAATATCACCTCATCAGCATTATACACTTAGAACACCCCAAAATCTCAAATGTCAATACAAATAGTTGAGTAAAAAAATTAGGAAATTGAGACTGGCTCCTTGTACAGTATGCATTTCAGTCAATAAAATCTGTGCATGATTGAAAAATGCAGTTACAAGTTAGGGATTTTTTTTTTTCTTTTCCCTACCTCTCCCCTGTCTTTTTGGTGGGGTGTGCAAAAATTCTTTATTCTATTCTTTGCTCCACTTTGGCTTTTTCTTACCAATATTTATTTCCTAAGTGGAAGATAAAACAATATTTAAGTAAATTCTTGTAAGTGCATTATTCTGAAAATGCTTTTGAACTAAACTTTGTATAGTGATATGCCTCTAACTATGCAGATAATTCACAATTATCCTCAGAGAAAGATTTTTTCATGCTATGTGTGCATCTTACATTATAGAGCATGCCACAAAAACCATCAGTTGCTAAATTATAAACGTTCTCATTGGTCCCATGTGACTAAATCATTAAAACACCTTGTAGAAAGATCATCTGTAAAAACTTTATGAGCAGAATAGATGCTTGCAACATCCGGATGCAAGAAAAAAAATAAATAAAAAACACACAAAAACAACAACAACAAAACACATTTTGTCATCTTTTCTCTCACTTTTGAATATCTGACCAGAATGTATTTGTTTGTTTGGTTGGTTGTTTTTCTTTATCATAACTGCACAGCAATAAGCATTTCATTTTCAACACTGTACTGAAAGATGTATTTGTGACAGAGCAGAGGCATATTTTTTTTCTTAGTTCTATAGCATTAATACTGAAACTACTGGAAGCCTCCAAGGTTGAAGTTCTTCTTTGCATATACAGTTATATGATGCAAGGGTTTGGTTTACTCCTTGTTTCCAGCCTTGAAAGAAATGGAAAAATAACTATTGCAAATGAGGATACAACTTAACTTTCTATAAAAAGCACAATCCTATGTATATATTGCATTTTTTAATCATTTGAGCACAGAAGGAAGTCTACCGTAGCCACTTGGAGCACCAGGAGAAAAATCTCTTACCAAGTACTCTTTGTTTTTGGTATCTTATTGTCTGTCTTATCTGTCTAAATTGCAATAAGGAAGTCAAAGCATAGCTAACACTCATTTCCAGTTAATAACACTTGAAGATAAGAGAACGTTTTCCCCTCACTGTTCAACAAAAACAAAACTCAGAATGAAATTTTTGTTTTAAAATGAATGTAGTTAAATGATATTTTGCAAACAGTAAAGCAGTGTATTTATGATAATACATGCAAAACAAATCACTTGCTTATAATATAATTGGTACATTCATGAAATGGTTCCCTTCAAACCATTTGTTACAGTTTTTTAGCCTAGTGTCCTAATGAAACAATATTTGTGTGATTGTGCACTCTGTCTGGTATCCTTTCCTACCTTCAGCAAATGTTGAACTCCTTGGCCAATTTCAACCTGATTTAGGAAAGTGACAAAAGTCCCAAAGACAATTAAGTTCCTACAGATTTCAGGAGTAGTATACAAAGGGATTACCAGGGGAGGGAGCAGTGTGAGACTCTACTAAGATCACCAGACAAGTTCTGTTTTTACACACTCACTGCCACTAGCAGACACACTGGTTATAAATACTGAAGGGGCTGAAAATGAAACAAGGCATGCAATAGAGTATACACAAAGCTAGATTTATACAGAGGGGCCATAGAAAATATTAATTATGAAGATATGGGAAATAATTGTATTATAGTGGGCATGAAGAGCAATACAGGTTGTGTGAGGTCAGGGGAAAAAAAAAAATCTACCAAACAGGCATTTTAATTCTATCAATAACTTAAGACTTGTTAACAATTTTCAGATCACTGGAGAGGATGGGTAAAATAAAATAGATAAACCATCTATTTTAAGAAAGCAAGACTTAGTAGCAAAGTGAATGTCATTTCACAATGATGATTATAAAGCTTTATATTAGAGGTGGAAAATAACAGGGTGGGGAAAAAAAAAAATCCTCAAATATTTGTTTGAATTTAAAAGATTATTTAACCAGTATTTGTTCTTATTCTTAATTAAGAAAAAGAAGTGTTTTGTTGCTGTTTTTTGTTTGTTTGGTTGGTTTTTACATTTTAATAGAATGGTTTGGTTTGGAAGGGACCTTAATGATCTGGTTCCAACCCCCTTGCCGTGGGCAAGGGCATCTCCCACCACATCAAGTTACTCAAAGCCCCATTCTACCTAGCCATTCTGCCTTCCAAGGATGGGGCATCCACACCTTCTCTGGGCAGCCTGTACCAGTGCCTCACCACGCTCACAGTAAATAATTTCTTCCTTATATCTAATCTAAATCTCCCCTCTTTTAGTTGAAATCATTACCCCTTGTCCTATAACTACATTCTCTGATAAAAAGACCCTTTCTATATTTCTTGCAGGACCCATTTGTTATCATTTGTTATTCCATTATAAAGAATATGCATTTCTTGACTGTCTACTTTTTCCAGAAAGAGATGTACAGTAATGATAAATATGTGCATATTTTCATTAGATAGGCAAGTAAAAGTATTAAATTGCATAGACTTTTAAAATATATATATGCAAGACTTTCTTTAAAATAAAGTTATATGATCTTGTATAAATAGAGAAACTACTAAGTTCTAAAAATATAAGTCCCTAAGTATTTTTTTGTTGTTGTTGTTGTTTGTCCTTAACCTGGCAGAGTATTATAAGGAACAGCTTGCTTATCTGCAGTAGGGTGTTACAGATCAATGCTGTCTTGCTTCATGTTTCCTTTATCCCCTCTTTTCAATTTGTCGGTATTCAGTGCAGAAATTATAAATTGTATTTGAAGTTAAACAAACAAACAACAATGATCCCAAGCCTATGGCTAACTGGGATCGAGACTGAAAGTAGAAACGGCAAAAATTATGTAAAACTACTCTAAACCTCTAGGCATTGTTAAAGACAGAGTATGAAATGTTTACATATACAAAGGAGCCCTAATGAAACAACAGAAATTTTATCATTACAGAATTCTATCATGACGTTGTCTGGAAGAAGAAATGAAAAATGAAAGCCTTCAGCAGACAGGTAGTCTTATAGAGCTTTCTAGTGTATTAATCAGCAAAGAATACACTGGTAAGAGGCAAAAAGAAACTTTGTCATAGTAGCTCACCAGATCTGGTAAATTGTTAGTAACTTGTGAGTGTTTTATGAGTGATTATACTAGGAAAGGAATAGACAAAGGAAATACACTTCAGGAGATAAATTCACAGACATACTTCAACATTGCAAACTTCTTGAACAAATATAAAATGAGTAGATAGGTGATGTCTGTTCTTTAAACATGCAAGGGAGGTAATCACAAAATAGTAAGAATTTAATGTAGATTGAATATAATTTTAACAAAGCAACAATAATTAAAGAAAAAAAAATCATAGTTAAGATGTGACCTTTGGTGAAGCTGTAAGTTTTTAACTGCAGTGCTCATACTAAATATTTTTAATAGGAATTTATTTATGCTGCGGTTAAGTCTAGTTTTCCACTTACTCACTGGTTGCTAAAAAGAAAACAGAATTTCTTTGTGATCTATGTAAAATTCTGGAGTCTGGTGTCTGGATTTAAGAATCTGTAGGAAATTGCCTAAGACATCACTGGAGTGCATATGCTCTCTATGTATGCTATATATATGCTATGCTATCTATATGCTCTATATAGTGCATATAGCAAGCCCTATGATTTAACTTTTTCTGTAAAATCGGAGATTGCTGCAAGGCATTTAGTTAAGGAGAGATCTTAGTAATTGAAACCATAGTAACTGAATCTTTTAAAGTGCGTAGTTACACTTGTAACTGAAGAAATATTTCTATCTTAGAGTATTGATGAAATACATAAATATGTGGGAGACTGAAATGTACAGTAACAACAAAAGTTTTAACTGGGTCACCAAATTATTTAAATGATGGAAAAATAAATGGTTTCTTGCACACAATGTTAAAAAAAAATCATTGACAAATATTTTTTTTTTCAATCTTGTCTCACAAATTGAAATTTTCTACTCCAGTGTGGTAGTCATTCTTTAGGAAGAAAACAAGACCTAGGTAGCATATTAGTCTGGATCTTTAACAAGATATTGATTAAAATAAATAAACAATTTTTGAAGGTAAAACATTTAAAATTAACATTTTCCAAAAAAAAAAGCCTAGAATTGCATAAAGCTTTTCTCAATGTTCAAAAGTTCCTATTCCAGATGTTACTGTAATTATGTAACCTTTTTTTAATGATCTCTAACTAAGAGACCAGCAGTTGTCATACAACTTACTGCTTTAGTATGATACTTTTGTTTTATTTTTCTTTGACTGCACATTGGACACATTACCAAAGATACTTTTTTTTTTTTTTCTCTTCCCTCTCAGTAAGGCAAATTGAGCTCTTCTAAGCTCTCAATTGCAATAAAAAAAAATATTCTGAAGTGTAGTCTTAGCTGTATCCATGGAAACCCGTTGCTTCACTGGAGCACATTCTATATCCCATTCAATAAGCTTGCTCGTCATAAAATCATAGAATATCCCAAGTTGGAAGGGACCCACAGGGATTATCGAGTCCAACTCCTGGCTCCACACGTCTACCCAAAAATCAAACCATATGTCTGAGAGCATAGTCCAAATGCTTCTTAAACTCCAGCAGGCTTAGGGCTGTGACCACTTCCATGGGGAGTCTGTTCCACTGCCTGACCACTTCCTCAGTGAAGAGGTGAGATATTTATGTTTTCCTAATATCCATCCTAAACCTCCCTGCCTTGAAAGAGGGAAAATGGGTTTGGACTTAATCATTATCCTCAAGAAAGCATAAAGGTTACCATTAAAGGTGTTGTTAAAAAGTATTCAGCCTAATAGTCCTTCATGAATTTAAGTATCTCATCGTGGTGCCCTCTGGCCTATCTAGACTGAACAGGTTTACTAAAGGTCTAAACCTTTAGTAATAAACCTAATAAATAGTTGGGTTTGAAGTCACGCTTACATAGTATTGAGGAAATTTTCTCTAAAACTCTACCAGCACAACTGTGTTGGTGCTGGATGAAATCTCTAAGTGATTCATGATTTGATAATATTAAAAATTTGTTTGTTTATGTGGGTGTTGGTTCCTTTGTTTTAAAGGGTGTGGTTCAGCTAGAGAATTCACACAAGGAGAGCCTTAGTATATATCCCTCTTTGAATGTCAAACTATGAGTAAAGTGAAAACTGTTCTCTATAAATTACTTCCAACTTTGAAAAACTGAAATGCCTCATTAAAAACTGTCCAACATTGATGTCCTGCTTTTTCTGTTTAAGTATGAAATAAAGCACTTGCAAGGTATAATGAAAGCTTTCTGAAAATGTGACCTGTATGGGTATCAAACAAGAGGCTAAGTCACTGAAGAGGTTGAAGCTGAAAGTTTCAGTAGGACTTAGGCTTGCAGTAGGGGTTAGCACCCTGTGCAGCAACTGGCAGGATGAGAGAGATGCCCGAACTGTTGGAAAGGTTGCTCAAGGACTGGGCAACTTCAGGTAGCAAGTGGATTGGTCAGAATAGGGGCTGGAAAAATTCAGAGCCCTCAAATCCCTTCAAAATCTGTGAAATCATATAGCTTTTCATTTGTGAAATGAAAAACAAGAAAAAGAAAGAAAAAAATTTCACATGATTATTCTTTGTGCAACTGGAAGAATTTTATTTAATGGTTCCTCTTTATATCTTTGTAGAGGAGGAACCATTGCAGAAAAGCAATTACAATACTGTTTAGTTTATAATATTGTAAAAAACAAGACAGAGTAGGAGGAGGACAATCTAGGGTAATTACATGAGTGCTGTATTAAAAATATCATGCTCTTCTTAAATTCAGTAGTGGTCCTGGCATAAATAGTAAACAGAGTTCAGTGTCTTGTCTGGGATGAAATAAATTAGGAAATTAGGTGCTAAATAATTGAAATTAAGTTTTGATTGTTTTTGTTGTTGTTGTTGTTGCTTGCTTGCTTGCTTTTGTGTGTGTGTTGTTGTTTTGTGTAGTTTTTTTTAAGCGACATGAAAAAAAATGGTCCGTCATCATTCCTTCTGATGAATTGTTACTTAATTGGTGTAACATGATTCAGATTAGAGGTGACTAAAATGAATAAAATTCTGTTCTTCTGTTTCAAAATATTATACTGCTATCGAGTCAATACCTTATTTTTGTATCATTTTAATGGCAAACTACATTTCCATAACTTTCCTCCTCTGAATATATTAATCAAACGTAGACACCCACCTTTGTAAAGCCTTACAGTGCTCTACTGCTTTGGCTTTCTGAAGCATCTCTAAGGACTACTTTCAAAGGAGCTGATAATATTTTAAAGCATGGTGGTTTGGTACATGGGTTTGGAAAGACCTGACTATACTGTAAAATGGGATTTCACATTTCATTGACCATATGTGTTAGTGAATGTTACTCTTAGGATTCATGTTCAGAGACTGAATAGAGGATTGATCAGAGAAACTTTAGTTTTCAAAACTTTTTGATAAACTAAAGTTATACAACCTGTCTTGGACTGAGCATCTACAGTCAATAGCCACTTCAGAAAACAGAAATCCTGATTACTATGCCTCAATTTCTGTTTATGTAAATTATTGCTACCATGTAGAATAAAGACTTTTGCAGGTTTTAACAGACATCATGGTATTTCAATGTCAAAAAAAAAAAAAAAAAAAAAGTATTTAGAGAGCTGTGTTAAAAATATAATTAAAAAGGATTTCCAAATATATTTTCAGAGAATATGCTCATTTTATTACATAACTATATGTTTAAACAAGGAAATAATATTGGCATAATTTGCTTTTGATACTTAGTCTACATTTCAGTCTTAACAGATCAATGCCTCTATTTCAGGCCAGTATTAACTCTCTCACTCTGATGTAGTTTAACTTCTTAAGGTTTCTGATGTGGCCACATGTGATGTCTATAAAGGATTCCTTTTGAACATTTTGTGTCCATTCATTTCAAAAAGAAACACCAGTAGCATTTATTTTATCACTTAAGAGATGAATATTGACTGAAATCAAGAAAGGTATTTTTAAAAAATACATCAAACATTTGACTTCTTTTTAAATAATATCACAGTTTTCACAGAACTTTAACTGTGTTATCATTCCAGTAGCTTTTGTCTTCTCTCTTATTATTAATTAAATACTTTTGATTAGTGCCTCTGATTTTTATACTGAAATAAAATAAAGATTTGATCAGTGTATGAATTAAGTAACTAAAAAGAATTTTTTATATTGGAAATGTATAAAGCACATTACAATCTTATATTTACAATCTACTTATATTTACAATCTACTTTTCATGCAGTAATCAATTTAGGCAGAATTCAAAGATACGTGTGTCCTGCCTAGTATCTGCAATCAAATAAGTGATATTCTATTCTCTGTTTTCAGTATATTTCAGCATTTGAATGCTCTGTGACATCTTTACATTACCTAGGGAGTTCTTATCGCTTAGAAAAAAAATAATCCCCAAAAGTTCCTTTAAAAAAAACAATAGAGAGAAATTCTTTGTAGTGTCTATAGCAACATTTGGGCTAAAGACTGGTTTCAGAAAATTTTAATAATAGAAACCAACAGCTTCTTTTAAGTATTCATGTAGAGATTTGCAGGCACTGTAAACCTAAAATAGTGAACAAAATGAAACCAAAACTTTTTAATTGCATTTCTTATGTTCCTGAAGGAATAGAAAATAACCTGAAGGTATGTTCAATTTCATCTCAAGTCGTGTTGAGTTTCACCTCAAGTCATGTAGTGTTGACATAAAATATAAATTGTCAAAACTGTATTATATAATTTTATTATGATACAAATTCAGTCTTAGTTCAAGTCAGTTAATGACCCTTAAGGATGGTGCATTTGCATAAAGCAATATAACAGGTTTTCTGTAACTACTCAGATGCATCTTTGAATGTTAAAAAAAAAATGTTACTTCAGCACATTTTCCAACTAGGCATCTATTTAATGCTAGCCAAACACTCTGCAAGTGTGTGGCAGTAACGGTGATGTTACATTGCTACCCCATGGGAATTAAGTGATTATCCAGCTCTTGTTTTGCAATCTGTACAACACCTGCAACTTACACCTTCCTGTTTTTGCCACAGTATTAGTGACAGTGAGAACTGTAAAAGGAAAACCTAATACTGTAAAGGTGCAAGTTGAGCTTTATTACCTGACTCCAGGACCAATCTATTCTTTATAAAATGATGTGAAAAGCTTACACAAATAAGAAGAATTATGTATTGATTGAGAAAAACAGAAACAAGCTCTGTTGGCTCAGCTAGATGCTTCCTAGTGCAACAGAACTGAAATCTAAGCTGCAGGTGGTATTGCCTGATGGATCAGTCAACGCTGAATCTCTAGTGAAAGGGATAATGCTTTAAACATCAAAGTTAAGAGTAATGGCAAAGTACTGAAGCCATTGCATTTGGTTTGAACTGAACTTGATGTTCAGTTCACATCTTTCTGACAATGTATCTCGGACCAACAATGATTGTAGTTAGAACAGCATAGTCTAGAGACACATTTTGATATTAAGAACTAACATGAGAAATGGTTCCAAGTATGAGAAGTATGAGTTTAGTTGTTGCAGTATGTTGTCATGGGAATTTCTTTTCCTGGTGTGATTTTTTATATATATATATATATATATATATATATAAAATCTGTGTTTTTATGTTGGGAAATAGACCCAACACCAAAACTGAATGAACCATTCAGACTCTATTCCTGGGACTGTTTAGGAGGAAGGGACAAACAAAAGATGTAACCTGCAGCAAAGCTGTTATCTCCTTCTACCTCTGTATAGTTTGTGCTGTCATTGTGAATTTTTCCCACATTATGACTATAGGAAGGAATGTGACCTTAGGAGAAATTCTCTTTAGTTGCAGATACTTCTTCAGCACGTTACATGGGACAGTGGCTTTTGGTAGCAGAATGATGGAGTGATCTCTGTAATCTTTTGCACTGATTGATTTTCATTCCAACTGTTCTAGCACTTTACCTGAATGTACCAATTGATCTATGACCATGTAGTGATGAAGAGAATTTCATTTTCAAAGCTAATAAACTTGGAATGTAAAAGAAAAAAAGGAGAGGGAAAAATCAAGCTTAAAATATTTCTGAAACAAACATTAGTGACAGTAGAAAGAAAATTGTTACTACTGTTTGTCTGACATTAATTTAATGTGTATTGATTTCAATGTATTTTTTCTGTTGATGTGTCTCAAATAGTTTTGTCCAAGACTTTTCCTTTTAAATAATGGCAGAAACTTAATAAAAACACTAAACTCTCTAAATCTTGGAGAGATATTCTGAGGGCTGCAAGTACAAAATAAGACACTTGATACCGTAGTTTAGGAAAGCAGGAGTTTTTAGTACTTCATTTAGCTGAGTATCATAAAATGGTATTATCTCAACATAAAACATAAGATGTCAACCTCAAATACTGAGGAAGAATAAGCTTAACTGATCAACTTAGCCACATAGGGTTTTTTTGGCTTTTTTTCCTCTTCTTGCCATTTGACTTGCTCAAGGGAAACTGATGTCTCACAAGCAGTACTTCCATTTACATTCTTTGTAACTCTAATAAATATTTATTTGGTAAATTTTCTGAAAGAACTTGCACATGTTTAAAACAATAAAAATGTTTTCAATATGCAGGTAAATGGTCATTCGTAACAAAAACTAACGCAGTTAATTCTCTATACATTAAATCCAGTTTCCAAAATATCCTTCATATCACTTAAATTGCCTTACTCAAAGGCAATTTGAGAAAGAGAAACTTGCCTTTCCTTATAATATTTTCTGTACTCAGAAATGTTCATTTTTACTACAAGCTTTCTTCATAACTTTATGCATGAATGTGAAAGTTACTATTAAAGTTCTGAATTCCCACTACCATGGAAGAATTATTGAAAGCAATGAAGAATGTGTTCTTAAGTTATACCCTGAAATATTGAATGAGTTTGAGAGAGAAGTTAAATTTATTTTTTAATGTCATTTCAAAAAAACAAAACAAAACAAACAAACAAACAAACAACTATGTTTATCATGAGTCATTTTCTGTTAAGCCCTAAAGTATGGATATTATGCTTTAATACCATTTTCTGTAACATTCAATTTGCAATGGGGAAAAGCACTGGGTCAGAGTCATCATTTCATTACACTGTTCAGAGTTCCTTGGCTTCAACAGAGTAAACTGGAATAAGATAAAGAACAATCTGTTTTCTCTTCTCTCTCTTCTCTCTCTTTTACGATTACTCTGCTTATTTTTTTAATCTGCTGGATATTTTTCTTGTTGTTGGTTAGTTGATTTTTTTTTTTTTTTTTTCATAATTGCACTCCAGAATTTGTTACATTCTAATTTGAGTGAAATCTTCAATGCATCAGTTTAAATTATCATGGTATTTGCAGTGGTGTTTTTTTTTTCTCATTAGAAACCACCTAAACATAAACTGGATTCGGTTGAACTGCAACTGAAAAGCTTCTGATTTAACTTTAGAAAAGATTTTAAAGAAATACAATTTTGTGATAAATTAGACATGATTCAAGGAGCATTGAATGCTTAGATGAGAGAATTAAGGCTCAAAGAGACATAAATGCAAAGAATGAAGACCCATTTACCTGTCCAATGATTTTCTCTGAGTGCTGGTTAATTTTCCCTTACTTACATTCATCTGATTTCTTTGTATGTCTGTGCTTTAAAATTAAATAAGGCTCAGCAGATTCCAACTCTTATTTTAAGCCCATTTAGGGTGATATTTCTAGAACCAGCCTCCTTAAAGATGAGTTGTCAATACTCAGTGAGTAGCACAGACATTAACAGTCTTTTCAAATGCTGAACACACTCCTTTCCTGTCCTATATTTAGTTAGTTCACTTCTTCGGAAATAGCTGATGGCTCAAAGAAGTACGTAGACTAAAATTTTAATATAACTGTTTTAAATCGTGAACAAATGCTCTGATTTAAAACAAACAAATAACAACAACAAAAACCCAATAACTATTTTCTATTTGGTTCTTCCTTGTTATCCTTTGATTCTGGAAGGAAAATCATATATTGTTTCCACTTTTATTCTAAAACCTTATTGAGATCAACAAGAGTGCTAGGTCACTGTAAGACTTGCAGATCCTGTTTTGATGCTTGGCTTCTAGAGTGGAATCCAAACCCAGTTCAGCTTTTGTCAATACAAAGAAAGATGAGAAAACTGAGAAAGGCAATTTCTAGAAAGACAATAGGGAGCTGCCTAATCCCAAGGATGTATTCTTAAATCTTTCCACTGGGAACTTAAGCATGGTGGATTCAGTCCTCCCCACCCTGAAGTTTTCTTACTGTTAAACAAAGTTTGCTGAGTAGGGAGTTCCCAGAAAGGAATGGAAAATTCAAATGGTAACAAACAGAGAAGAAAAGGAAAAGAAAAAAAAATCTTAATTAGCACTATTCACTTCAGAATTATTTTTCTTCCCTTGTGAGAGCAATTGTGTTCTGGTTCTGGCTGACTGACTTCAATAAATGTTTAGAGACTGCTGTTTTCCAGGCCATCCTGTAGTCTCGTGTATAAGCAATGTACAGAAACAGCGCAGTAGAGAAATAAGGCTGTAGATTCTTATTAAATCAATGTATGTTCATAAATTACATACAAATTCCCCAGATTATCACAGCTCAATTCTCAGAAAATAGTGTTAACCAAAGTGTTATGTTACTTCATATATTCCTTTCATATATTCCTTTGTATCCAATATACTCTGTGAGAAAAGAATATACATACTAGAAGTTCAACATAAAATCTTATAATAGCAATAGCACTATGAATAATGACTTTTAAAAGCATTTTTGTTCTCAACACCTGAAAAATAAAAATTAGCAGAAAGCAAATACAGTAACATCAGCCGAAAATCAAGAGCATTCTCAGAAAAAAAAAAAAAATCAAAAAAAAAGAAACCAAACCAAAACAAAATCATAACACTGAGAAGCCATCCCCACACTCACATCAAAGCCCCAGGCCCTCACTACTAGACTTCAGTTTTATTCTTGCTCCAGTGAAGTCATAACTACATGAGCAATTCCCACCTTTCTCATTCTCTTGGCATTTTTATCATCTTAACAGTGACAGGTGAGAGCAGCATACTGAAAAGAGGTACTGGCAATGTCTATTATATTTATTTTGTGCAATGCATTTGCACAGAGTACCACAATTTTATGCATGCTATCTCAGATGCAGCATTGAGGAAGATCTGGATATATTTTCTACTAATTTCTGTCAGTGTAGCTTCACTGAAAACTAATACTCTTCATATTTAGAGAGTATGCAAAGACTAAAGGAAGATGGTATTTACAATGGAGAGGCCTTTAGAAAGGGAAGTATGAAGGTGGAAATATTTTCTATATTAAAATTCACAAACATCAGAGAAGATGCTGCAGGTCCAACAGAAAACCATGGTCTTCAAGGCATTGTAGTCTATTATGTTTTATTATGGTTTGCTGGATAGCACGTTTGGCTGATAGTGTTAGAAAATTTTCTGTATTTATGACCTTGTGTAAATTTTTTGTCATTTTGGCTAATTACTGTTTGTTGAGCTTCTGAAACTATTTATTTGCATTGACTTTCTTCATTATACGTGTAAATTGTGCTTTCCTATATACGTATCTCCACGAATGAATGAATGTATTCGAAGTAGTACCTTGAAGCTGTTGTATATATATGGACCTTAATAATGAAGTAACAGTGGCAACAGTTATATGAAATAAACAGGAGGTCTTTGAGATTCAAGACTTGCATTCATGTACGGCTAGTGTATGGTCAAAACTTTTAGACCAGTCTTGTTGCTGATACAAAAGGGGTCTTACTCTTGGCTCACTCTTTTCTTATTTGGTGGGATTTATTTTACACATGTCTTTTCCAGACTCATATCTGTAATCTTCCAGATTCCATATAAAAATAATATAAAAGCTAGCATTACTTCTGTGTTGAGTTCACATTTTCTTTCTTGCAGAAACTGACATAGTTTGTGGGATTTATTTATTTATTTATTAAGACATCCAAAGGCAGAAACTATTTTTATGTAGAAAGACAACGTAATGAAGTCAAGCTGCTGTTTATGGACTCTGTGCTTGTCTCTTGGGATTGATTTGCTATTTTGAAATGAAAATGTTTATTTTAGGACAGTAGCTGCAAAGTACTTTATAGCAAAACCTGCATTTTTATCAGCTGGTCAGCTTATGCATCCCACATTCCATTTTTTCCCTTTTCTCTTATAATAAAAGTTTAAGCAGTTAAAACATTTTATGGCAGCAGGTGAGCTCATAAGCTCTGCCTGTTGAACAATCTGGTAATAGCCCTCATCTTAGAGATGGAAAATTAATGCATCAAGGTCAAATGATGTGGATAAAGAAAAAAAAAATCTGAATAGATGGAACGTGAGGATTCTTGGTCTTAGTTCTCTATTGGATTGATAAAGGATCTCTTTGTCTCACCTTCTTGGTGCAGGAGAATACCTTTTACATTATAGAAGTGATGATAATAGCTATTTTAAGAGCTGTGTTTCAAAGCTATTGACTGACAACTCCATATTGGATCTAAATCTCTAGATACCATTTGGACAGGAAAATGTTTTATGTCAGACAGTACAGGAAGTAACAAGTAAAGAAAGCATTCATTCAATAAATGTACATAATTATTCCAGCACTTGAATAACAAAGTGGCTTGTTGATTGGGACGTTAAATATACATCCTAAGGATTTAATTGTATGATTGTATGATGTTATTAAAATCGTCCCAGAGAACAAAGATTCAAAAGGTTACTCTAAGTATAACCCTATTATAATTTTCTGAGACTTTCCCATTACTCACAACAACTGTGGCTTTATATGAGGATCAATGTATTGAACAAAATAAAACTTACATACCTTAATTTTAATGCAATTTTTATGTATTTTTAGTATTACTGATCTCAGCTCAATAATCCTACAACAAAGCATGTGTGCCTACCCTTCAAAAAGTGAAGCAAAGAAAGGAATGAATCAGCATCTTCTACTTTAGCAGCAGAATTGTCCATAACAGAAGCTTTTGCAAAATTTTGTATGAGGCATCAGCAGAATATGTAATTGCATGTTAATACAGAGCTTCAGTAGATCTATTTAAACCAGGCACTGAGTATCCCAGCCAGCCACTTTCTTTTATTTTTTCCCCCTCCCCATATATATTTTTTGGTCCTTCTACTGTTGCTATCATTTGCGATCAAACATTCTCTTTCTTAATACTGTGGTAAATAAAAGCTAAACTTTCTAAAGGGATCTTTTCATCTGATACCTATCCTGTACAGTGTTGTTTAGAACAACTGCTTTAAAAAATAAAGTAGGTAAGAAAACAAGACTAGCAATATAGTTGGAGGAGGTTGGAAGGCATATTTTTGCTTTCTATAATTGCATCTATAATTTCTCAATTATAGATGAAATTTCAATAAGCACTTCAGATTTTTAAAAAAGACCCTAGCTGTTTTAAAGGTTTCCACTCGTAATCTAAAATGTATGGTTAAACTAAGTGTCTGGTAGGCAGATTGTTACATTCTTTTCAATAGACACATGCTAATTTTTTTTTTAATTTTGTTTTTCATGTGGTTAAATATAGTAGTAGCCAAAAACAGGCCTCCTTATGGTTCACCATAACTGATTATATAAGATTGGTTATTCTTGACTATGTATTGAAGGAACTTAAAACTTGAATACGTCTTCTGATTTCAGTAAATGTTAGATGTGGCTCCACCTGAAAAACTCCCTTTGACTTTTAGGTAAACTTGCTTATATCATCTGGAGGTCAGCAAGTACCAGGACTCTTTTTAAAGGCCTCATTTATTCAACATGTGTTCACTAGTTGCTATTCAAGCCCATCCTGCTGTGCTGATGAATTAAGAAACCGTAGGAGTTATGGTTATCCTAATTTTCCTCCTAGAAATCTAATTTCCTACCAGTGACTGATAAACTCACTGTTTTTTCCAAAGATGGGAATCACAGCCAACTGGTCTTAATGTATTAATTAATGACCATATTTTTCAACATTCAGGAATTACATGTTGTTCTTTATTCCCTTCACACATATAATTTTAATGAAAATACTAGTCCAATGACAAATACAGCAAATAAATATTGCTATTATTGCTGGTGTTCTTGCAGTCCTGGAATCTAATTTATCTGAGTGCAGCAACAAGACAGTGCCTTGGACATTCACCACTGTACAATATAATATAAAAACACACATTATTTTTTTCCCATTGTTTCATTAGTTGAACTCCAAAAAGTAAAATAAGTACCACAAACAATTACTTTAATGGAGAGGTTAAAATGCTTTCAAATTATGTACAAATATTTTTGTTTCCTTTTCTACCTGCAAAGTAATTACATCTGTTTTCCCCTCAAGTCAAAAATTAGATATTAAAAATAGCTTCTTTTTAAATGCATTTACAGGTGGGTGAAAAGTAATCTCATGTGTTTGGCTTTTAATTATTGTTTACAAATTTTAGGTGATCATGGATAGCGTCCTTTCCAAACACATATTTCCAATCACTTTACATAGTATTTTTCTCTCATTTTGGTTTCATTAAAGCTATTGATGATATTTACTTTGATCTGTGCTCTGAAAAGCAAAAAAGGTTGTCAAAATGTCGTTATTCAGCAATTAGATTAATGCTAATATTTTATTCTTGTAATATTTAGTATATAGAACACCAAGGTTTGACCAAAACTTAAGTAAGCACAAGGGACTTCTCTAAGAAATCTACCTAAGTCCTACAAATGCTAGTGGATATTTTGCATGTTGTAAGTCATGGTGTAAACACGATCCTCTTGATATTATTCTATAATGGATGCTGAACATTAGCACCTTTTATAGAAGTTCTTTGGAACTTTGAGTGGTAAGGGACAATTTAAAATGAGGCATTTGATCTCTTACTCTACATCTATATATTTTTTTATTTTATTTTCTTTAGAGCTACTCTGCTTAAAAGAAATACTAGAAAATTAACTTCTAAAATAATATCAAGGCATACAGACAAGAGAGAGATGAGAATAAAAGTCCAAATTAAGAGTCTTAAATATAAGTACACTTGTATGATAAATTCAGAGACTGCACACTAATGGTGACACAGTAATGATTCCCACTACTGTGGGAATTTTTAATAAAGAGGTTAATAAAGAGTTTAATGGAATTAGCCAAGGCTTTGATGGTTTAAATACCTCAAAAAATATATATATTTTTTTTTGTGGGTTTATTTTGTTTGTTTGTTTGTTTGTTTTTTACGTTGAACAGGGTTCTGATGCAATCATTAGCTAATAAGAATTTTATACCCCAAAATAATGCTAGTCTGGCTATATTTCCAACAATGTTGTCTTAAATCTATCTCTTAACTTTTTTTGTTTAAATTCACATTGTCAATAAAAGAATTCTTCTTATTCTGAATTCTTTCCTGATGAGAACTTTAAAGTAGAAGGGTGATTTTTTATTTTTATTTTTTTAAATATATATATCGTGTTCACTTTAAAACATTGTGGTTCTATTTCTTCAGTGATGAAAATTTAAATTTGTTCTTTATTTTATAAGAGCACATTCACCCATTCAATACAAAATAGAATGGGACAAACCGATATATTTAGCTTGCAAAGCATACTCATCAATATCTCTACTAGCAACATAATCTGAAAAGTAATTCATTTATTGGCACATTTAACACTCCCTACTTTATACATCACTCTGTCAAGCATGATTGGAATCAAACAAGTCAAACAGTCAAATTTACTAATTCTAACAAGCAATAGCCTCTGGTTATTCAGTTATCAGAACAGTGTTCTTACTGAGCTCACTGCAAGGTGGATCAATGCAATTATCATCCACTGACATATGGCAAGAAGCTATGAGTATTTTCACATGAACTAAATTGAATGGGACACAAATCGTTGACTTATGTCAAGGAAAGCAGAGAGAGCACCTGATATACTGCAAATTTCAGAGGAGCCTGACAGGCCATGAGTGAGGAAAACAGAACTGCGCATTGTTGATACTGTTCTGGACAAAAATCACTTAACCACAGTGAAGCTTAATATTTGCTCCGTCACCTCCAGCAAGTTAAGTAGTGCAGTGTGCTCTGCTTCATGTATGTCTCCTTTATTTATGCCAGTGTTTTCTTGCTCATTTTCATGTTCTTTCCAGAGAGTAAATGCCCTTATAACAAGTAACTTTTGTTAAATATAATTGGGAAAGTTATAACTGCCACTGGCAATTTATATGGAAAATAGCAAGAGTTAATAACAAGAGTTTCAATAGTCAAAATGTTTTCCACACTGTTCTCAGACTCAGCAATGTAGATAACAGTTTAAGAAGACTAAAAACTATACCTTTTTTTTTTTTTTCCCTTTTTCAAATATTTACTGTTATTTTATGAAAACACACAAACAGTAATAGTGACTTAATTTGAATACTGGAAATTTTGTTTCAGCTTAAGACCACGTTTGTAGATGGAGTGTGGTTCAATGTGTCTAGTTCAGCCTATTTGATACATAAAAACATAGTTGCACCAGCTAACTTCAAAAGCTTTTGGTTCCCAAAGCTGGAAACTAATCTCCTTAAGCCTCCAGTTAAATTCATAAAGAGAGGGACAGATTTTTTCACAGGACAATTCAGAGTGAGAATCTAACTTAGATGCTTTGAATTGAATTCCTCCAAAGAACATCCTCCTCCTACTTTTGGTTCTATAGTGTGTGACTGGTTTTCTAACAGACACTTTTGTTAGGTGACAGAAAGACCGTGTAGGTATCTCCTTACAGCCCCATGAAGGTGGGGACAAAACTGGGACAAAAATTTTCTTGCTCTTGTTAAATAGTGAATTCTCTGTAAAATACAATTTAACTGTCTTGAAACAATTTATGTATGTGAGTAAAATTCACAAAACAGATAAAATTCTGGAGATAGGTTGAATGTGGGAAAATATTGTTTCCTGGTGAGTAATGGCGGTGCTTTTTATAATTAGTATGTCTGAATCTTATTTCATTTTCATCATGACTTTAGAAAATATTAGTTAAATAGGTTATGAATGTGCAAAGGTTAAATACTCTCAAGAAAAATATGCAATAATGCCAGACAGAGATATATATGTATGTTAAATATATTTGTCATGTTCTTTAAGCAAATATTTGAAATAGATTTGTGAATTGCCGTGAGTGTTATAGATATGTTCAGGTGCATGGCTGCCAAATTTCATGAGTTATTTATTTTTTATGTCTTCCATTCAATAGCTAATTTAATTGTATTTAATCCTGTAAGCCATTTTGCTTGAACAATGCACTTTTAATGTAAATCAACAAGTGTTTTGAGGGAAGTTAGATATGTAGACCATATAGTGAAAGAAATTTCAGTTTGACAGAGGATTCAAATAAGTTTGATCCATGTTTTGAGCATATGGAATGAGCATACCAGGAGAGGTAGAGAGAAAATCTCTCAGCAAAGGTTAGAGGTTTCATTTCTTTAGCCTAGCAGGAACTACTGACTGCTTTCCGCCAGTCCACTTTTTCAAGAAAAAAAAAAAACAATAAATGTAAAACAACAATATCAACAACAACAAAAAAAAAAGTAGTTGCCTAAGGATTAACTTTAGAGCTTTTTGAGTTTTCTACCTTTTGCATCCCTTGTTGTTGACAAAATCTCCTTATTTTTTCAATTACCCCAGGCCTGGGCATTTTCTTTCCATAGACCATTTCCTTCTGGCTTTTGGCTTTTACTCGAGTCTGCATCCATCATGGCCTCTTTCTGAAGAAACTTTAAAGAGAGCAGCTCTGATGAAAACTCTGGAGAAACAAGACTGCTTTCAGGCCTTTCATGTACTGGCTGGACAAGCAAAGAATGGAGAAATAGACTTATGAGAGTACACAATGACTTTATATTCAGTAGAAAACCACAAATACTCAAGGGCCATTCTCATCCAGCCCGTCCTTCAACTGACAGCAAAAAGATATCTCAAAACCATTTTTTTGCTTCCATTTTTTGATGTGTTTCAGAGGGCATTGTGGCCTCCGGTAATAAAACAACCTCAAAGACTGCAACCTCTAAGTTAAGCTCTTAACTAGCCAGAGCGATGTATTCCCACCATGCTCCTGTTAGCTAGTGTGGGAAATACAGTTGGTCTAGTGTTTAGCAGTTCTGATCTAACCTGAAGATGAACTTTTCTCAGAGGCCATACTGAATATGCGTTCATTGGCCTTATAAAAAAAAAAAAAAAAAAAAAAAAAAAAGCTCCAGTAAAATGAAGATTGTATTAACAGAAAATTTGAGGAGTAAATACCTTCAGGAGTTAGTAATAATTAATGAATTACAGCTATGCATCCATGGATTTTGACTGTCATTCCTCTACTTGGATTTGTATTTGCTGATTATATTTATTTCAGTTTTATTTGTTTCCCTAAATGTGTTTGAGTAAATGTGTAATGTGTAAATGTGTAAATGTAGCACAAGAAAAGTATCTTACTGTTTAATTTACAGTGGATACTGACTCCATTTATCTGAATACTGGTGTGTGCGTATGGATAAATTTAACTATATTCTTTTTTTGTTTGTTTGCTTGTTTTTTGGTTATAAGTCCTGACATTATTAGGGATAGTTATTACCTTAGCCAAAACTTTCCTTCAATAATTGTTGACTGCTTTGTAATGTTTGATGTCTTTGTGTTGTGGTTTAACCCAGCAGACAGCTGAGCACCACATATCTGTTCAGTCACTCCCCCTGCCCAGTGTGATTAGGGAGAGAATCAGGAAAAAAAGCAAAACACATGGGTTGAGATAAAGATGGTTTAATAGGACAGAATGGAAGGGAAAATAATAATGATAAAAGGATATACAAAACAAGTGATACACAATGCAATTGCTCACCATTCACTGACTGATCCCCTGCCAGTCCCCAAGCAGTGGCAGCCCTATTTCCCAGTCAACCCACCTAGTTTTGTTGTTCTGCATGACTCCATATAGTATGGAATATCCATTTGGTCAGTCTGAGTCAGCTGTCCTGGTTTTTTCCCCTCCCGGCATCTTGTGTATCCTGCCAGCCTCCTCACTGGAAGGGCAGTGTGAGAAGCTGAAAACTCCTTGGCTTAGTGTAAACACTACTCAGCAACAACTAAACCATCAGTGTGTTATCAGCATTGCTCTAATCTTAAATCCAAAACATACCACTATAGCAGCTACTAAGAAGAGAATTAACTCTAACTCAGCTGAAACCAGAACAATATCCATCCCTTCTTCTATACCATTTATGTCATGATCAGGTCTCACACTTTCCAATACATCCCAATTAATCATTGCCACCTTTCCTGTTTTTTGACATATACACACAGATATAATTCCCTTATTCTATGGGCCATCCCTTTAAAATGTCTGTTGAGTTTGTTCAGTCCATGACTTTGGGCTCCATCTGTCATAACGATCCTTCAGGGCAGAAGAGATGGTGTGTGGTGCTGGATTGTTGCATGCTGAAGCCCATTCTTGTTCTATCACTGCTTTGCTTGTCTGATTCTATTACTGTTGCACTTTGCTGGGTTCCATTAAAATTAAGTCTTCATTATCTGGGTGATTCATACCATAACACTGTTGATATGGCATATAGCAACCACAGTAGTGATGAAACACAGTATAATATAACAACATCATATAACTCAAATAACTGGCTATTCTTGTCCCAAATCAAATCCCCTTGAAGTACGCATCAGACTTCCCCATCCTTATGCATTACCCACTAATTGCACCCAGGTCCTTGAGGAAAAGCAATCCCATGGACAGGTTTGCCTTTGCTCAAGGCAGGAATAACCCAAACTGTCTTCTCCAGCATGTTCTTTATGTGCACTAGAGGGATTTTATCCTGTATTGATTGGGCAGGGCCACCTCAATTTGCAGTCTGCCTTGTGTTGACTAACCAGGTGGCCTTTGCTAAATGTGTAATCCCAATGTTTGAATCTCCCCGCACACATTGCCTTCAGTGTTGTGTTTAACATTTCATTATATCATTCAATTTTCCCAGAGGCTAGTGCATGATAGAGGATGTGATATACCCACTCAGTACTGAGCTCTTCGGCCCAGGTGTCTATGAGGTTGTTTGGGAACTTTTTCTGGGGTGCAGTGTCACCATAAGACTTACTTTTCAAGGTCCAGGTAGTGTTCCAGGTGGTGACAAGGGGCACAGGATATATTTCCATCCATCCAGTGGTTATTTCCATCATTGTAAGAATATGGTGTTTGTCTTAGCAAGGTTATAGAACTATGATATAATCAATACCTCAGATATAGCTGCTGGCGCACCATTGTGGTAGCAATCAGCACCTGCTGTTCTTCAACCCTCAGGAACCCCACAACAGAAGGGATCTCCAAGAGACCAGGCAAGGTAGACAGGTATCTAATTTTCTGTCTCCAAGGCAGTTATACCAAAAGCTCATTAGTACCCTTCTGGGTCCTTCTTGGGTTCTCTCTTGAGGTAGTCTATGGCAAGGATGCACAGAGCCTCTGGGCCAGTTACAATAGGGTGCTTTTGCCACTCCTCCAATAGGCTCACTTTTGCCTCCAATAGTTACCAATACACACCTGTGGGTCTGATGTTCCAGGCTATTGAATAAGGTAAGTTTACAGTAAAATAGTGGTAGGTTATGGTACCTTCCATACTTGAATTTACCTTTGATTTAATTTCTATTGATTACACATTCTACCTTCTGTTTTTCCACACCTTGCTTATCTTCTCCCTTGAGAACAAAATTACAGTTTGTTGAAAAAGTTAAATGTTTTTTGTACTGCCAGGTTATATCAAATTAATGAATTTAGTAAACCATAAAATTTCTTGGTCACACACTCTGAGCTCAGAATAGACATCCTTAAGGCTAACATTAATCAAACAGCAGTTCATTTGAGCTTTGTGGATATCTTTTTAAGCATGAGGGTTAAAATCATATTCAGAATATTTCTGTAATCTGTAAAAAAAAATAAAAATTAAAAAAATAAAAAAATAAAAAATGAAATATTAGATCAGGGTTATAACATTCTTCATTTCTCAGTGTGGAAGGTCCTTTTCTGAGTTTAAACCTGCTATACATTGTTTTAACAGTAAATCAAAGAGTAGCATTACTGTATTTATAATTTGCATGTTGTCTCAGATTATTATTGAGAGACTTTGTGTTCAAGCTCAAATACTTTCAAAATTGACATTTATTAAAGCTTTAACCATTGGGAGGACAGAAAATGCATTTGCATCAAATACAAACAAAAATTAGAAATTACTGAGATTCTAATTTTTAAAGAATGTAATTTCAGAGTACTGTTACAGTAGGGGAATACCTCGCTACAGATTCCCTATAAAATGTACTTCTTTATTACATCTTTCCTACTCTCTTCCTCAACCATGTCCCCAAAAAAGAAATTAATACAGAGACATAAGTAAATCACCTTTTAATTTGTAGGGCTTATGAAAATTATCTTTTATATTGAGTGAAGGAGGAGAGAGACGTGCATGAGTTTGCATACAATTTATCTTCTTCTAGTTGGAGATAATCACTTAGGCTGAGCATGCCCAAAGACATCTTGATGTCTAATGCAAGGCTTTGAAGGGAGACATTAATGAAGCTAAGAAGTTTTCATTAAAGAACTTGAAGCCTATGTGTATATATTTAGATATACTTTTTTTTTTTTTTTTTTTTTTTTTTCACAAAAGAGTTTGCCAGTACCACAAGCAACATATGTGCCTTGTTTGTAAGATTGTATTGATTGTATGTGTGGTTGTATGTAATTGAAACTTGGATTCATTAGAAAGATCAATGCACCATAAATGTAATGCTAACTGCATGGCAAATAAACATTAATTCTGCCCTTTTGTAGCTGCCCCAAGGCCATTCATGTCATAAATGGCAGAAAGTTGCTAAGATTCTTTAAGTGTCTGACTTCAAAGCTATGTAACGATGTTGTAAGGACAGCAAGAGGAAAAACAATGGGTCCAGAAAGTGTTCAGATAAAATCGAGTCTTATCTCTTCTGTTGTACAGAGAAAAACAACTTAAGAATTGTGAAGCTTCTCATCCCTCAAGGATTTTGCAGCCTGCTCACTCAAATCCTGCTGTTAAAATTCTGTTTTGCTCTCCATTTATTCTCTCTAGTACCACTTAAAAACAGGTGAACATAGACCAGGAAGTAGCATGAACTAAGAAGACAAACCTTTTCTAGAAACTGAAAAAAGAAGGGAAGGTAGGTAGTTTGGGGAACTCGGAGTGCTAAAATGCTCTTGCAACCTTTCATTACACTCAACTCATACATAGCTATATTCTACACAGATGGGAATAGAAAGCAGATTAATGGACAGATACTATCCTAGTGATTTTTCTTTCTATGAAACTAGTTCACCACTGGCAAAACATTCTTTTTTTTTCTTGGCATTCTTATCTTTAGTTTTATTTATTTTATTTATTTATTTATTTATTGTTCTGGATTGTTACGTGTGACTCTTTATTTTTCCCTTATAAAAATCACTCTTTCCAATCTGTTTAATCTCTGTTACTTTATTAGGTAAACAATTTTTAAAGATTTAAATTAAAATTGAAGTGGAATATTATTTTCAGCCTTAAGCAAGTAGCTACAGGAAGATTAAGCAAACATAGAAGTACCACAAAGCAAGTCCTGCAGCTATGAAGCCATAAGTGATTTCACTCATATGGAAGAGCCTGAGTCTGGATAGCCACCAAACTGGGCAGTGCGAGCAAAGTTCTACTGATTTTGTGCCAGCCAGGCCACTAAGAGCTGCCTTATCTTCATCAACAGAACTGTCAGTAATCCTGATTGTTGGAAGTGATAGGAATGTTTGCTCCAATAGTTATATATATTATTTACTGTCTTGTAAATCACATAGATTAGAAGTCCGTAAAAGTTAGCAAATTCCCTACTTTGTTCTCTATATAAAGCTACACTGTGGAAAGCAGTCATCTAGGTCAAAGAGAGACAGGACAGTGGCACTGAAAACAGAATAAGGGATATTAAAAGGGGCAGTAAATATAATCACTAGTTATAAGGCTTATACAATTACTAAATGGGGAGTGGGGGGCAGAACAGGAGTAACAATAGTGAAAAGAATAAGTACAAGAGAGGTTTTAAAAAAAAAGCTTGGGAGTTAAAAATAACATTGTTAAACCTGTCGAAAGAATAACCATTATGTCAGGATTAAAATAAAAATAATAAAGCTGTTTCCAGCCCTTGTGAAACAAAGGTTATTGGCTATAGCAGGGAAGGATGAGAGGAAACATTTACTAAAATGCACCATGTGTAATCATCTAGCCTAAGTGACTTAAATCCTGGAGTCCAAAAGAAACTAATTGTATGTAGTCCTGGACTACAAATATTAGTATCAACATTAACAAGAAAGTAGGGGTTGCACCAGAAGATTGAGGTTGTACAATTTCCCCAGCACTGGATAAAATGAAAATCATGACCTGAGAATAATTACACATTGACTGGCTTGATATTGATTCTAGGTAAAACAAAGGAACCATTGAGTTTGGACTTTAATAAGAACGATTATTACAATGTTGGTTCTTACATTGCTTGTCTATTTTTGTGGAAGATGTGTTTTCAAACCTTCCTTTCTGTATTTGTTTGTTCTTGCTTGCAGACCTGGTCAAAACAGAGAATCAGTATCATATCTGGATTTCTCCAGCTACATGTTGATTGAAAGCTCTCATTGCATGCATTAACAGGTTGTATTGCAGAATAAGTTTAAAAGTGACTCCCTCAGAACAGATAAATTCAAGTTGCTAATGGGAAGAAAAGAAAGTAAAGAATAATTACTGGATAATGAGAAATTACTGAGTGATTAATATTTGCTGCAGACATATACAGAATTTGTGGAGCCATATACAGAATTTTCAGTGAAGTTTTCAAATGACATTTGTGGGGCAACAAATGATGACTAAGATGAGATACTGATGAAAAGAAAGGTATTAGATCCCAGGTATAGATGACCTGATCGAAGAGGCTACTCAACAGTAGCCAAGCAAGTGGAGCATATTCGCTGCATTAACCCATCCTCCTTCAGGGCAAATGTTACAACTTCATTAATCTCCTCCTCCTTCTGCTCAGTACATCTGGTCTTAAGAATGACCTGGAGTACTTAATTAAATGGTTACAATTGAATAGTGATATACATAATGATATGCATTTCAAAATGAAGACCACACTCTTGTACAGAAATGCAGTTAAGTTAAAAAGCGTTTTAATGGTCATTGTGAGTAGATATGCTATTGGAATTAATTTCAGAGCTGATTCAAGAAATGCCCCAAAATGAACAAGCTAAAGAAGCATAATCTAGGAAAATAAATGATTTTTTTTTTATTTTAATCTAGCCATGCTAAAACTACCACAGTTGAAAAGGAGTATCAATGTAATCAAATAGGACTACAGAAAATTCATGAAACATCCAGAATTTGGAAAATCAAGCTTTCTGTCATAAAGAGTGATCTTATCAATGAGGGAGCGGAAAGAAGACTTGATGTTTCTGTAGAAGTGCTTAGACATAGTTTCATTTAAATACTGCAATGCACTAAGATCTTTATATGCAAAGACTCTTAACTGAGATTAGAGAAATATATTGCTTAAGTAGGATTATGATTTCATAGTGCTCTTACAGATGATGCAAAGATGCAATTTATCATTTAGAATCTTTGATGAGAGGTGGAACAGCTCTTAAGATGCACATGAATAAATTCATCTTAATTGAAATTTTCAGCTTGTGTGTACTGAGGAATTATGCTAAATATTTTAGGTGGTCTGTTCGACCTTTCTGGGGCATTTGGTGATAGTCTTTTTGCTCTAACTACTCTCACAATTACCTAATTTAAACACAATTTCTACTTTAAGTTAACTTGTGCAACTAGATTTCTCATTAAAAATTGATATTTTTTCATATTTACAAATAATAGTAATATTTTATGTCTTATGTCTTAATAATGTTATAGTATGTTTTACTTAATAGCGATGTTTTAATTAAGTAATCTGATCTAAGGAGGCATGTAAAAATCTATATCACAAAATGAACTAGTAAAGCTTTTACTTTATAATAGTGGTGTACTTTCTGGAATATGATGTAAGACATCTGCTAGAGAAGCGGTTAACGCAATCATCACATTATATGACAAGTCTCTCTATGCATTCCAAAACATGATGATTTTGCTGCACCTGTCTAATACTGTTTCATTAACCTCTCTCTTATACTTATACTTCTTATATATTTATAGTTCTTATACTATACAGTTCATTTACTGTTTAATTTTCACTGGAATATCACAAACAAGGGGTAAGTTGTGGAACCAAATAATCAGTATTTGGGTATATGATGCTTGTGCATGACAATCCATCACTGTACCTATTTGCTTTACAAATTGCTATGTGGAATTGATTAAATGTGTTTTGATCATTAACAAAAGAATCCTGGTTATTTCTAACTCTCTCAAGGTTTCAGAATTACTTATTACTACATCCTCATATTTTGAGGAAATAGCAAGATTGCTGTTTGGTGTTTCATTGGTGTCAGTGGGCAACAGTCACCTTCTGTGGGCTATGAAACAGAGAGGTGTTCACAGCTGGGTGAAATATTCACAATGATTTGGGTCTGCAGTTCTGTATAGACTGGCAAAAACTTTTGAGTATTTTTTTTTCACTTGGCAATACAAAATATTATCAAAAAAAAAACCACCCCCACACAAAACAAATAAATAAACAAACAACAACAAAAAAAATCATCTAAAATTCCAGAAAGATATTTTAAAATATAAAAAGAAAGATACATGAAGACATTTTTGGTTTGTTTTGTTTCATTTTAATTTTGAAATGACGTTTCATTGAGAAAGTTGCCTAAAATTAAATACCAGATTTTAAGGTTACAATATACAGTTAAAACTAATGTTTCATTTGACTCAAAACAAGATCTGTTGTTTGTTCTGAGCACACTAGAAAAAAATATTGACCCAAAAATGATTAAAAATTGTAGTCTCGCATCAAGAAAAAAGATAATAACATTTTTTCACAGATCTAGTGAAGTACTTCTTAACATTATCTATTAAAATCAAAGTTATATATGAAATTGTATTACAAAATCCCCATTGCCATTTATGAGGAAAAATTCTATTTTCAAACCTAACCATTATATGTCATTTCACTGAAGAATATATATATATCTTTATTGGAAAAGTGTCTGATGAACAAGTTGTAATTAATAATGTACATCAATCTGTTTTAAGTATAGTCCAGAAATACAGTATGGACTGGTCATTTGTATAAGACATGAGTGATCCTGTCATAGAATACTATATGCAGTGTTTGATTTGACTCACAAGCTTTTACACCTTTTCACAGAAAAAAAAAATTAAAAAAAAAAAAAAAAATATATATATATATATATATATGTATGAAAAAGGACCATAGTTACCTAAGATATACAAATCTTTTAACAAGATTTAACAACATACCCCTTCTTAGGGTATGCTTTTAATAGGTTAACTGGCGTACAGAATAGGTAAGGCCAATAGTTTCAAATTTTGCCACCAGTTTGCAGAAACTTCAACTGGGGCTGGGTACATGGAGTGCTAAATGTACATGGTAATAGTGGAACTCAAGTACTTAATTAAAAAGCTATTTGAAGCCTTATAAAGCCTAGTACTAAGTGCCTTCAAAAAGGGATACACTGAGAATTAAAGCTCATAAATTTAAACTTTTATTGTTCCTTCTGAAATTACAGTGGAACTGCAGTCCACAAATTAAATTATTGACCACAACCATCATTAAAAGTCAATATTCATGTAAATTAATGTATTCTGGGATCTGAGAAACTGAAGTATTTCTCTATACACAGAAAAGGAAATCACTTTTTCTATGGTATATACATCAATATTTTAACATATATAACATTATAATTGAGGCAAAGTACCTCAATTACAACTTCAGTGTCTTACCATCAACTGTTTGTAAATCTATGAAAAATATTTTTTCTTCTTTTTTTTTTTTATTGTAATGCTGAAAAAGAGATTCTTACAAAAGTAAACATGAGTATTAAGCTTAAATAATTCTGTTTATGCAAGAAATTTTTCCAAGCTTTTAGTTGCTAAAATATGTTAACAAAAATGCAAACCAATTCTGATGGAGGACAGAAAAACAATTGACCATGGTTGTTCTGGTAATAATTTGCCTTTTTCTGTGAGTGTGTGTAGGCATGCATAAATATAAGACAGATATCTGTATGTATCTTATAGCTAGTCGCATATTTGTACATGTCCATTTAAACGTGCATCAGTCCCCCTCTCATATTCCTTCACATTATGTTACCGATGGATCTATCCCCTTTTTTCCTTTAAACTTCATTAATCATCCTTGTAAATGGAATACTTCCCTTGAGTGACATTTTTATTTTAAAATTATATTAGATTTGAAAAGCAACCTAATTAAGGTAGGCATCCTGTAAGCTATTTAAGTCTCACCTCCCAGTGGAATCATGGAACATTTAGAAAAATAATGAATTACATCTTATATAATCTTTATTGCTACTTTTCAAAATGAATAGTATATTCAGTTTGGGTTGAAATAACATATCCCTAAGGTACAATTCATTTCCACAAATTAGATTGGTCCCTCACATACAAGATTATTAAGCATGAAGAAAAAAGTTATTGGGTTCTGTATGCCCCCTAGGAATAGTATTTTTCCTTCACATCTAAGCTTTAAATGTAGCCTGCTTCGAGACAAAGTTGGTAAATAGTTAAAAGAACGATGCTCTTTCTTGGGCTTACAAATTAACTCTTTAAAAGAAAAATTCCTCCTCTTTTGTTCTGAAACAGCCGAAGAACATGATTTATACGTACAGATCAAAATGATATGCAAAGAACAGAGATGTTATTGTGATTCTTTATTTTTGTAGGTGTTCAATGTAGTTTTAGTCCTCTTTGTAGTTTTCCTCACCAGGTGATTAAAAAACTCAGTGAATTCAATTTTACAAAGAAGGGTTTAGTTATTATTTCTAGACAAAAATGTGATTATATCAGTAGTACGAAGTGAGGTGAAACATGTTCAACATAGAGTTTCCATTAAATAATTTATGAGTCTGATAGTTCCTCTGCAAAAGGTTTGAATAACAAGTTAAGTGATGAATCATGAAAAACTATTTTTAAATGATGGAAAAAAAATGCAAAAAATCATTGCCTAGAACACTCATGTAGTTCTCTTTACAATTACATTAAATAATCATTTGTCATTTTGCATGAAGATAGAGGTATACAGTTGTTTCAAGGTGATCTAATAGGGCAAGAAAAACAATTACTGTTCAGAGCTAACAACTCCATTCCAAGTTACACTTCAAAAACACGTGTATTTAATATTAATAGTGAAACTAGTAAATTCAAAAGCAGATCATGCAGTATCCCCTGTCATCTCTGCTGATTCTGTTGAAGTATATGTGTAGTTGAAGAGACAATACAGTAATTTTTTTAAGTTGGCTGGTAATTATGTCTAGAAACCCCATTGAATTAAAAAGTTAAATGTGGGTAGTTTTGAAACTAAAATGAATATGAATATGGAAATATAAAGTTCCTTCTTTAACCTTTTTTTTTTTTTCCTTGGGAATTTTATAAAGTTCTTGTCATTAAATGTATATTCAGACTGGTTTTCCCAAGTTATATCAGCTTATATTCTGATTTAAATTCAGGTAGTGAGTCATCTAATCTGCCCGGTGGTATAAATAGGTTGTCCTGGTCTGTTTTTCAGCAACATCAAAAATGCACGTAGTTAGGTCTTAGAAAGATTTTTACTCTTATGGTAAAGGTTGTCCAAATAAGCACTTTATACAATATCAAGAGGATATCCCAGGATAGTCCTACTGTTCTCTTTACTGCTAGCATTTCACAAAGTCAGTGCAGAGGATAGTTAGAAATTTAAATCCTCTTATTACCTAGCCTTACTTGTAACTAGCTTAAATGACACAACTGGTAAGAGCTGGGATGATGTAGCATGTGTATGATATTAAATTCTTGCTGCTATCTCAGAAAGATTTTAAGATAGCAATGAGGTAAATCTACTGTTATAACCTCATTAGAATTTTTATCATCCTTACAGATTAATTGTAATAGACACTCATATTAGTGTTAGATTTTTTTTCTTTTCTTTTCTTTCTTAGAACAAATTGTAAGGAAAGGTATGAACTCACTAAACTTTCTTCAAAAAAAAGATACTCTGATGGATAGGGAGCTAAAAATGAATTGAGAGGCCAAGGCTCGACTGCTTGCTCTTTTATCTGCTCTGTAGACTTTGGATGAGTCAGCTGGAAGGTGGAAAGAGGGATTTCTCTCACAAAGGTGAAAGTGTGAGGAGGCCAAGCTCCCAAAGCTGCCAAGAGAATGAGATGGACTCCTCCAGCTAGTGTTTTGGAGAAAACTTACAGTATTGTCACAGTTCTTCAATTGAAAAACAACAGAAATGGAAAGTGGAAATGGAAAAAGTGAGATGTGTGATTTTGAAGAAAAGTATCTCCTTGATAGATACAAGCGTTATTACTCAGTGGTCAGACCCTAGGTATTTGCCTATTTAATGTATATTAATGCATTTAAATAGGCATTTAATGCCTATTTAACTCAGCCTATAGTATATATGTATAGATAAGATACAGAACAGCAGGACAAATTATGCTTCTCTCTGTGCGTGAGCATAGATTTGCTTTGCCTTTGCTTTTCCTTTAAGGAAAAAAGTTGATGGGTTTTACCATGACTGAGGTGCTGTTTTATTTGACAGGCAACCACAGATTTTGGTTTCAAACAAGGCTGATTTCATTTGTGACAAATTCAATATGTGAAAGAATGAAGCACTCCCAGGAAACTGCTGGCATTCAACTCAGCTACAGGTGGGACCAATTTCAGGTATCTCAGGTGTGCAGTTGGCATGGTATGTCTTTCTAAATTCTTTGGTCATTTCTCAGTCTGAGGTAGTTTGCTACAGCACTGTCATCCTAATGCTATTGTAAGTGCTTCCGTATCAGGTGAGACAGGTGGGGTGCTCTGCCATGTGGTCCTACTGGGTTACAGATCCAAAACTACTTGTCTAAAACAGGGATCCCAAATGCTTGCTGTGAGTTGGTTAACATGCATGAATTCTCTCTTGCGCCATCTCTCCTTGCTTGGATTGCTGTTGATAAGTAGTCTGTTGGCATAATCTTTGCTGGTCTATTTGAATTATCATGATGTGGACTTTTCTTCCAGGCAAGCTCTTTGTAGTTATCTTTTTCTAGTTTAGACTCTGGGCTATGAGTTAGGCATGGAGTTTTACAAGACGGACATTAAGGTCCTGGAACATGTCCAGAAAATATGTTTGTCCAGAATGATTCATCTATGGAAGGAGACTGTTTCTCATTATTGCCAACTGCAAATTCAACTCCTATACTGCTGTGTCATGCAAAATCTCTGCCTTAGAACTTTAGAATTTACAGTAGTGTTTGCACAGTTCTGGGAAAGTGGGATGTGCAAAAACAACATCCTGGGTGCTGTTCAAGAAACACTGTATTAATGTAAATAAACAACAAGAGAAAAAAGGAAAAAAAAAAAAAAGGAAGAAAGAAAAGAAAGAAAGAAAGAAAGAAAGAAAGAAAGAAAGAAAGAAAGAAAGAAAGAAAGAAAGAAAGATTCTGTTGATAAAAAAAGGCTTAGAAAGAGGAGTGGGGAAATATAGAACAGAGGTGGGAGGGGTGGAGGGAGGAAAGGTGAATGTTTTTTTTGGGTTCCTGGGTCCTGATTTTGTCAAAATATAAAAAACAGAGTAAGACCCACAGTACTAGTTCTGCATGCCAGCTCACTCTGATTGCACTGCTCGAGTTCTGGTTGGTATTTGAATTGAAGACTAGCAGTTACTATTTATGGAATCAAATTTTCTCACCATTCAGAAAATGCCAATGGGATCATATGACACTTAAGAGAATCGAGCTGGCAAGAGGTTACCTGGTAGCATGTTTATTCAAGTAGATTTAATGTTCAAACGCTTTCTGAAGTATCTCAGTTGGTTTGTGTAATGACAATATAATGTTGATGCTAGCTCAGTCACAGGATCTTTTGAGCAGGTGTTAATGGTTGTGCTTTTTAATATAAACCAAAAACCCCCAAGAGGTTCTAAATTTCATCTTGTCTTAGTAATTTATGAATTTTCCCAGTAAATTCTGTTTCCAATGAGATTAGCAGAACTTTCCAATTGACATAGATGAGATTACATGTGTCGCCCTTAACCTGTGCAGATGACAAAGCATAATTTATACATCATACGATGGTATTCCAAAGTCATTAGAATGCCTCTGAATCATTACAGCACTCCATTTTACCTTGGCCTTCTGAGAACTTAAATTAATGCTCATAAAGACTCAACAGTCTTTATGACTCAACAGTAAGTGGTCACCTGCTGTAGTGAATAGTTACCTGAATTTATAGAAATGACAGGGTTTTGTTCTAATATGCTTATCATTTACAAATCCAAAGCTTGCTTTTACTTTTCTTAACCAGTTCCACAAATAATAAAGCTACCTGGTTATTTTAACTAGCTATTCTAGGGAAGAAAATATCTTTCATAAATTGATTTCAGATAATGATATTCTTTTTATTTGTTAATACACTTAAATAAAAATAGTTTTTATTTGAAATAAACTTGGAGTTTTTGTATTTTGGAGGAGTTGTATTTATTTGTACTACTTTTACTTTTTAAGTGCAAAACATACTAAGTCAAGAATTTTAAAATTCTTAAAATATTCCAGAGCAGGATTAAAAAGAAAGTACAAAAGATAAGTATTAAAGAAAAGTATACCCAGGGTCCAATTTCTTCTTGTTCTATTCTGGGAATGTGCCTACTGTACTGAAATAACTTGTATTGCTTTCCTAAAGAGATGAGGTTTTGAAAAATCTAAGAACTAGATAGTATCTGATGCATTAGTTCTTCATCTTCACCTTTTCTTTGGGTGAAGTTTTAAAGGCTGAATGTCATTACTGCTGGTTTGGGGTGTCCCGTGTGTCCCCTAGCCCCATTGCATCTGCTACTGTGCTTTTTTGAGTAATCATTTCCAAGGAAAGCAGGAAAGGGTCCTGACATATTCAAGGGAGTGGTAATAATAGTTTTTTTTTCCTGTTATTTTATCTTTGTGCCTCACATGCTATTTTACTGCATTGTGTGAGCTTGTCCTGCTCACCGCTGCTGCTGTCATAAAAGTCCAATTATCCTTTATACTTCAGGGATGTTTCCAGCCTAAAGAACTCATTCTGTCTGTTCATTCCAGGTTATTCACAATACACAGAAAAGTTCACAGTAACTTCTTAGATAGTAGCACAAAGGTGATGTTTCCTGGCTTTATCACTAATTCAAGATTCAAAATTTAGCCAAGCCATATGTTATTTCTACACACTGTATTTTGAATGAAATATAATGTGAACCTACTCAAAAACAATGTCTCACTAAGATTAACAAATACCAAAGCTGTTTTTTATTGCAGCCAGTGTGATATCTGGGGTTATAGGTTGTTTTTTTGTTGTTGTTGTTTATTTTTTGTTTTTTTTTTTTCTCCCTTCTGCATGATGTCCATGATTACAATGGCTTTGTATTTCAATTGCAGTGCCTAATGGCTTAATGCTTTTCCTTTAGTCAACAGATATACTGAACACATTACATAGAGCAACAAGGAATACATCAGTTTAAACATGGGATCATCTCCAGAAGTGACTTGAAGTTAAATAGCAAAATATCTTTCACATAGTATTAAGCACTAGAAAAAGATTAACTTTGGCTTCTTGTTTTATCTGAAAGAAAGTATTTGCTTCTGATGGAGTTATGTGCTTATCAGTCTTTCTGCTTCTTTGGACATCTGATATTTAAAAGTGAGAATATTCAAGTAATTTTGTAAAGCAGAAGCTTTTGGTCAGAAATACACAGTATGTCTGTCATCAGGCATTTTATGTTTTCTTGTGATTCTGTGATTCTTTGTTATCAAGCAGCAGGAACACAGCAAGGCTAATTCAGGGAGCAATACTAACCTATAAAGAATGATCTTTGTTATTATAAAGATAGTCATTGAACCAACAGTTGTGTGATAAACTCCTTGTGTGGCAATAAACAACCTCATCTATCAATAATTTAACAGTTTAAAAATTATGCTGATTAAATTAGAAAAAAATAACCACAAAAAAAAAAAAAATGTTATTGTTAAATAAGGGAAGTTCAGCAAAGAAAAGAGTGCTGAACATTTGTGTGACTTCTAAAAATGTTACATGAATTATCTCTCTTACATGCAATACTATAACCATATAAACGAATTCATCAAGACTTATGGCAAAGCTAAAGTGTTCTTATAATTCATGAAAAGGAACAAACATACTCTCTCTGGCTTAGAAGGAGAAATCTGCATCTGTGAGTTTTCAGTGCCTGACTCTTTTTAAGTATTACTCCTTTTTATATATTCCTTGTGATGTAATATTAATCTGTAGGGGGATGAAATTTACAAAATTTATATTTAAAATAGCTTTGCTATCAGTTTTGTTTTGAGAGTGTGATAGAATGATAGAAAAATAAGAACATACAAACTTGTAATCAAATGACTGTACTTGCTGTATTAGAAATCAGTGTGAATTCCAACAATAGATCTGTGTAATAGTTCCTGTGTGGCATATTATACAAAGGTATAAAAAGCAGTTTGCACTTTGCTCTTATTTTAGAAGCAAATGGTACCTTATAAACTGCAAAACATAACAGCATAGGTGAATATTCCAGACTCTCCAAACTCTAAATAAATTATGCGTTTGTAGAAGACATGCAAAGTGCTCCTGTCACTTTTCTTATGAAGTGTTCTGAGTTGTGCAAGGAAAATTGATCTGAATAGAGTACTTGAATACTTGAAGCAGAGTCATCACTTGAAAACTCTTTTGTTCTATAAAGTTGTTTCAAACACTGTCACTTGTGGTCCTCTTATACTTGAGATACACAGCTTATGTGTGAATCTAAATCAAGTTATACTTAATGTATACCTGGATTCTATTTAATTGATTTCTTCTCCACTGGGAAAAGGTCTTGAAAAATCTTGAATGTTTTCTACCTTGTTGCAGAGACAATAATGTAACTTTCTGTCAATTTAGAAACAGATAAATTGGTACTTTATTGTTGGATAATTTCAGAAGAGTTCAACAGCAATTGCAATGACCTATTTGTAGAAAACTATAATCTTGTGTTTATTTTAAAAAGTAGTTTGAAATCTGAAACAACTTCATAGAATTCTGTAATGATGCTGTAAACTTGTTGGAAGGACAAGTGCCATATATGATGACACAATTTGCATGAAATAACCTATTTCTTAGCTGTCCATTTGCTTATTTACTTATATTTTTAATTGTATGTGTTAAATGACTACTCTGTAGATGCAGAAGCATAGTCACAATACTCAGCAGCATAAAGGAACAGTCATTATTTGAAACACTTCTTTTTTGATAACTTTTTTTTTTTCATTTTTTTTAAAATTCTCCTGTAAATTCTTCCCACATCAAGAATTCAACAACTAAATCTGGCATTTCTATAACTAAGGTTAAGGTTTAGGCTGACAGTAGATGTTTTTGCCATGATGTTCACCCATGGATCGTTACCTTTTTTTTTTTTTCCTTTTTTTTTTTTGGTTGTTGTTATTGCCAGTATCGTGTTAATGCACAATTCGCTTGGCCAAATGGCACATGGAGTAAACCAGAGGCAGAAAGGCTGTGTTTCCAGTGCCAAGTCCTAAGGAGAGATGTTTGATCAGGTCTCTCTGTTACAAATGCAAAGCTTTGTATCAGGACATTTCAGATAGTCTTTACACAACTGTGACCTTTGTTTCAGCTTTCCTTTTGTGTACTTTCCCATATATGCACTAGTGACTGCAAGTATATTGTTCTTTTTTTTTGTCAGAACATGTGATTTAAATGTGTCCTTTTGTAGCATATATATACCTGTATATGGGAGGTGCTAATTTCAGTCAATCTTCCATAATATATTTGAGCACTGAAATAATATGAAGTGGTTATAATTAGTGTTTTGTGAGTATTTTTTGTGGTATTTAGAAAGAAAAGCCATGAAAACATTAGAAAAAGTTAAACATATCTGAAAATGGGAAGCAAAGTCCAGTAACACTAGTAAAGTAAGAGGCAGCTACAGGGACCGTTTTTTGTTGTTGCTGCTGTTGTTTTTTTTCCTCTAAAATCCCTATAGACATATGGGTGGAATCTCACATCAGGTGTCATCAAAGTTCCAGCATGCAGGGAAGATGGGTAATAACTTAGGAAGTAGTGATGACCTGTATGACTCCGTGTCATGCTGCCATTCCTCCCCATCTAGTTGATTCATTACAAAATAGTCATCAAAACTGTTTTTTCTTTTGTTGGTCCAGGTTTTGTACCTAAACTTTTGTACCGAGGCCAGTTAACCTTTCAGAGATGATCCCTCATTGACTACATTAAGATATATTGAGCATTAGGGAAACCTGGACTATAAAGTTATGTTTCCTGTTCCTGACAAGATTTCTCTGCAGATGCCCTAATTTCCAGGACAATCTGCCTACCCGTAAGACACAGCCTGCTTCCCACTGGAGAATGTAATTTAAGGCAGTTTATTAATCCTTTCTGTCTCTTCAATAGGTGCTGTCTTGGTGTCCTTTTAGGAAGAAATGTAGAATTGTATGTAGATAGAATTAAAAATATATAGTCTAAATAAATGCATTTCATGTCAAATTTCCTCCATGTGTTATAACCATGAATGCCAGGTAAGAATCTGACTGTATGTCTGATGGTCAGAAATTAAGTTCTAATGAAGGATTAAGAGTTCTATTTAAATCAGACTAAGCTGCAGCTCATAACTAGGTAAATGTGATTAGGTTATCAAACAGACAAAAGAGAAGAAAAACAAGCTGGATACATTTTAATAAGGATAATTAAATTTAAAAATGAAAATAGTTGCAGCCAAATCCAAAAGGAGGATGGAAACCAAGGACAGAGTCTTCTGGAATCCCATAACAAAATATGAACACAATGAAGTAACAATAAAAAAGACAAAAAGAAAAAGGAAATTACAAATATGCATATAAGATCACAGAAAGAATAAAATAAGTGAGAAAAATAAAAGAGACAAAGAAGATACTGAAGTCATCTTACAGGTTGTGACAAGATACCAAGTCACCGTAAGTACTGAAGAAGAGCTGTTGGCAGGAGTATTAAATTAAGAAAGCAAAAAGGCTTTCAATCTCCTTGTAATTATACCTTTAGAATACTGGTTACAAAGAACAGAGAACTTTAAATTAAGAATGCAGATTTGCTATGTGAAAATAATGCAATCAGAGGTCAAATTCTTTCTCCCTGTTGGCTTATATTTCCTGAAAACAGACAGTAAAGAAATTCTTAATGCGAAAACATTCAATGTTATTTAAGATTAAATGAAAGGAGTTCTCTTGGTTCCACAGCTGAGGCACTGAGCAGAGGATTGGTTTGTGGTGTTTTTTTTTTTTATTATTTTTTTGTGTGTGTATGTTTTTGTGTTTTTGTTTTCCCTGTGTTTGTCTCAGAATGCAAAAATCTTAAATTTGAAGCACCTGTGTGAAGTTTGTGAAGACTATTGGAAAGTTACTATAGGAGCTGCATTTTTCTCTTTTTTTGGCTTGATTTTGTTTTGCTATTAGTTTTTTCCTCAAGTATTAGCTCCATTTGTGCAAAAAGTGAATAAAGAAAGGAAAAAAAGCCCCTTTCATTTTGTTCCTTACCTCTTTGTGTTTTTTTGTTTGTTTGTTTGTTTGTTGTTGTTTTGTTTTTTTGCTGTTGTTGGTTTTTTGTTTGTTTGTGTGTGAGTGTGTGTTCTCAAATTTTTCTGCTAAGAAAACAATGAGCTAAGGGGAGTTACAATTGTCTTGGAGTAATTCGTAACTGTTTATAAAATATACATCAAACCCATCAGCAATCTGTTGTTTTGTAACAGTAGTGATGTCCCTCGTGCTTCTTGAAGAATAACGGTCCAAATTCATCCTAATGCAATTTTTTGGCTTACATGCACTTCACTGAAGCTTGATGCACTAGTCAACAGCACAGATTTAGTTTGAGTCATTTTTTATATTCCTGCAAAATGTTCAGTAACTACACTGAATGCACTGATGTAACACCAAAAATTTGGTGCCTGGGAGGAAAAAAAAAAAAAAGACTCAGACAACTGAACTTAAATCTTACTGGAAGACATGTTAACAAGTCCTTCCTTTTTCCAAATGCCCGTCTTTTGCTGGCAATGAAGTCATCAACAGACGTTTATCATATAGATTGTCATGAATAAGGATCATGATGTCATTTCTTTCTTCTTGAAACATCTGTTCAAATTTTACCTGTCTGGGAGTAGCTTAGGTTGACAGTAGTGGTATCACAAGAAACTGAGCAATGTAAGCAAAAGAGCTAAATGGGTCAGTGAACTTCAGATACTTCTCAGAGAACTGTTTTGAGCCTTGCAGGTATCAGTGGAGATGGTATTATTCCTATGTAACCTTAGCAAATTAGCCTTCAGATTTTGAATAGGTCAGTGCCTGCTATTAGTACAAAAGGGATTTACACCCTTCAGATTTTTTCCCAGCTTTTTATGCTACTCTTCTTAAGATCAAAATGCACACCAATAGGTGTATTGTAGAATGAAGAGACTGACTATGTATTAACTTAGCACTTTTATTTCTAGACTGTAACAGAATAGAAAATGGTACTTGAGGCTACAGGGATTTGAGTCAGGTGGAATGTTAGAGTCTAGAGAAAGGAAAAAATTTTCCTTCCTTCAGTCATATAAAAAAATAAATAAATCTAAAGAAAGTGTCTTCATGCGAAAGCATCATATTTTCTTTCATTCAATCTCAAACAAGGAGAAAATGAGAAATAGTGAGTAACAAAGAGGAATAAATAGTCTACCAAGTTCTTATTTTAATTAGATGTGTGTTCTTCACAAAAACTATAGCAAACACATACAGCACAGAGATCCAAAAATGATACAGATGTGTTTCCTAATTATGTGTACCACTGCTGGATCATAAGCTGTTTAGTAAAAAGATGTACTTTCAGTATTTAAAAAAAAAAAAAAAAAGAGAGAGAGAGAGATCAAATATTACACTTATCCACCCCTTCCCAAGATCTTGTATTACAAACATGGTTGTCTTAATAAGGGGTGACTATCACTAGATTTTTTGCAGAAGACAAATCTAAGAAACAGGACTTCAGTGACTTTAGTGTACAGACTCTTAACTAGATAAGTAACTCAGCTCCTTGTTAGGGACTAGTGTTTATCACTCACTGAGTATGAATGATATGAGTTTTTGTGTGTTATTTATGAAATTAGTATCTATTAGTATCTAATTAGTATCTATTTATGAAATTAGTATCTAGTCTTCAAAAAGTGTTTCTTCTTTATCAAAGATTCCAGTGATTTTTTAAGAACTTTAATAAGCTTTTTAAGCAGTCCTATTTCATTGTCCTCTGTCATTTTCTGACTTTGTACTTCATTTGTTTTCAGTCTGCTTGCTAACTAGCTATTGCTTTTGCAAAATTTATTTCTGAATATTTTCAAAGTAAATCTGTCTTGAACAAACACTAGAAATGAAAATGTTCATTTTATCCTAGGACAGAAATTTCTCTCTGTTGGATGCTTTCAATTTGATTTTCCGCCCCCTGAAGTTTTAATACATTTTGACAATTGTTCTAATTCGAATCTCTAAAAAGAAGGAACATTATTTCACTGTGATTGACAGTGGAAACTTTGCAGTTCATTTTAGAGCTGCAGGTAATTAGTCAGTCATTACAGTGAGCTTCTGTTAGATGGCAGAACTTCTGTTAGATGGCAGAACTATTTTCTGAGCTACCCAGTCATAAGGGCATGACAACAATGTGTCATTTGCCAATGACTGCAAAATGAAAGCTTTCAGTTTAGCATGTGATAAGAAGAACTAAACCTTTACAATAAGCTTTGTGTTTTAATGCTGGATCACCTCTGAAACTGCTATCAAGCTGTGCTTTGACCACAGCAGGGGTGCATTTGATTAACTACCAGCAAGAAAGAATGCAGTGAACAATGAGACATCAAAGATGACAGCCTTCTGACAGCATTTATTGAGCAGTGATTAATGAATGACATAAATGAGGAATGTGTAACCTCCAGTATATTTAAGAAGGCTAATCAAATATCATGAGATGAAGTTCAAAAGAATCATTAATTGGTAAAAGAATAAAGAACAGCAACTTAAAAAATAGGATTCAAACTTTACATTTACTGGATTTAAAAAAGATTAGTTGTATAGTGTGATACTAATATTTATATTGAAAAATTATTTAGTAATGAACACATCTTGGAATAGAATAGTTTTCGGGGAAAATGAATGTTGATTGCAATAAACATTACAATACTGGCTATGCTTTCAATAAAGCCATTTTGTATCATAACTAGTTACTGGCAAAACTGAAGAGTTTAAGGAAGGGTAAAACTGTTAGAAGCTTCAATGATAAAGGGAAAGGTAACTGAGTACTTTACAACTTAGGTGACTTTTTTTTCTAATGTGCCCTTGGTTTATGTTGCTGAGAACTTATGGACCAAATATGTATGTAACATATTTCATTGTAATCAGATGTATATATCCAGACTTGCATTTCAAAACCTGCTAAATGGTATATTTAGTTTATGCTGAGCTTATTTTGAATGTTTGTATCCATAAATGGCTAAAAGCACATTTAATTTTCTTTTGTATATGTAAGAACTGAGAAAATACATCCTGGAAATTTCGGAAAACTCTGCTTCTGGTTGAGACAATCCATAGCAGCATGCTCTTTCTCTGCAAGTTCTGTGGGTCCTCAGCAGCCTCACTGGCTGTGCCAACAGCAAATCAGGAACTCTGTAGATCAAGAACTGTTGAGGACTAAAGGTGGAGTCAGACCTTATTGCTATGTCCCAGCCCTATGTGCTGCTAGTTTGTTATATAGTTTTTAATATATATATATGTATATATATATATATATATAATATTTTTATACTGTTGGCAATTTTTTGTGGTGCTTTGGGATGCTTGAGCATGCTACTAAAGTGCCTAAAATCTTCAAGTGACCTCAGGGCTAGAGTCTGTCAGTGTTGCATCCAGAGGTACAAAACTGCTTATATTTTGTGTGTGTATGTGTGTTTGAGCATGAGGGCTGATTTATGGTCAGACTAGTGCTAATCCTCTAGTTTACTTATGCTACTTTCATGCACTACAAAATCGCATCTCTACTCAACAAAGGATGATACTGTGGCTATGACATGGTCAGAAGATCAAAATGGTGACAAAAGAAAAGCTTGACAAGTTTGTGTGCTGCTTGATGCTGGTTCTTGCCTCCCAGAAAGCATTTCTTACCACTTAATGTGCTCTACTATAAATGCAACCACACTCCCTGTGTGGCTCAGTCCTTTTATGTGTCATATTGCACAAGCTCTATCTAGCTGGAGGAGCTATGGCCAGCATTAGACAGCCTTGCGTGCACCTAGTGGAATTCATAGTTCTAAATTAGGTTAATAAGATTATTAATTTTTGTTTTCCATGCAGGGAAAGCTGGTAATACATTCGGATCGAAGCCAGCATGTTAAACTGTTGACTGTGTAATTTATGTTTGGAACTGAACAAGGCACGCCCACAGCTGGAGTGCAACACAAACAGTAGTTTTCTCAGAAAAGGTGGCCACTGTAAGCCCCTTGCTTCCCTTTGTAATAGCACAAAAATGAGGGTAGTCAGAGGGATTAGAGGAGATCAGATTCAGTTCCCTCCTCTGCCTACACAGATTGTTAAATATTTCAGAAGAGTCCTAGTTTGTGTATTATGAAGTATTCTAAGGAAGAATGCTCTTGGTCTCTCCTGATGTTATTGAACAGTTTAAATCTTAAAGAGTTTAAAATTAAATATTTGCTGGAGAAATGATGCAATGGGAAGGTGAATGGGGATGGGAGAGAGCACATGGACATAACTTTTAAGAATAATGCCTGAGAAAGGCAGACTTCTATTCTCATTCCTATAACTACACCAACATTTCACAGTGCATTTTCAATGGAGAAGGGAGAATACACCTCCCCATTTCAAATAGCTCCCTATCAAATTTTGATTGAGACATCAAATCTTATTTTAAGAGATTTCTGAGAGACTCACAGAACATCTGTTGTTGCACATACTCATCATTCTTCTTTCCTTCAGGGAGGATAAGACACCTTCACTGAGAGGAAATTTGTTAGTGTCCCTGAGTAGTCGAAACTGAAGATAAACCCTTTCAATTGCAGATTGCTAGTTGTCTAAGAGGGAGACATTTATATATGTGATCTTGATGCTTCTGAAGTGAAAGTTTAACAAGAGACAAGGCTGTGTCACTTGTCTGTGTCACAACAGTGTTTGGCTGAAGTATTTAATTTGATTAAGAAGCTGTAAAACAGAGGCTTGCATGATTGTACCTGAGTTTTCCTATATGAAAGCACTACGATGCTTTTGTTATTTGGGCCATGACCACAGCTGGAAAATAGCTGCTCTGTTAGATGTCAATCACATTTGTGACTGAATGACCTATATAATAATAATGATACAGTTACTTAAAACCACTCAATCGTACCTTTTCAAAAAAAAAATTCTGCTGTATGTGAGAATTATTTATTTATTTATTTATTGCCCTCAATATTGGCTAGTAATATTTTGTGTGTGTGAATCTACATGTAAAACATATCAGACAAACGTTCTTGGGAAATAACTTCTTCAGTGAAAATTATTTATCTGGGGTCTTTGTAAGTAATAGCCTAAGTGTGTAAAGTTTTTAGAAACTACATGTTAATGCAGTGATAAACATATTCAATAGTTTTTATATCTGGGCTTTTTGTAATACTTTAATAAGATAAAATGATATCTGAAGCTAATACTTTTCTGTTGATGATCTTGTATCTTTCAAAGATAGTAAGCCTTCTGCTTTTATCAAAACATTTTTGGGCTTAAGAAAATAAAGGTCTTTTCTTGAGACTTCTAGCAATGCCTCATTTAGGTTAAAAACAATGTTTCACTGCTTTTAAATCCAGGAAATGGCTGTTATAATTAATAATGTTAACTAAAGAATTTCAAAGACTGTTAGAAACTGAGAAGGCTTCAAGTGCTAGGGAGGGCAAGGTCACGGTTTCCAGTGTTATGATCCTATTACTACAGAACAGTTAAACTAATCTGAGCTGTGTTAAGTCTAGGTTAACACCAGTGTTCAGGAATGGTGTTGAAAATTCAATAGACAGCACTTAAGAGTTGATGCAACCTTAGAGCTACTGCATGGCTTCAAAAGCCTTTCTGGCAGTGGCTTCTGCATGTGCCTCTTTAAGTGCCCTGGGATCAGGCTGCAGATACACTATCATGTTTTTTAAGAGAACTTGCTGTATAGCACCTCTAATTGTGTTGTTTGTGGCTGGAATTCCAAGCACCAAATATGTTCACTCCTACTGATCCACCTGACTCAAGTCTGTCTGGAAATCAAAGTGCATGTACCTTGCCATCAGTACCTATAAAACTATAAACAGTTTTATATTTTAGTTGTTCAATTACATAATAATGTTCTCTACTTGGTGTATGCTCTTTACTCCCTCATTATCCCAAAGGATTCATTTGAGAGATGAAAGAAATGATCCCTGTATATAACTTGTATTTTCTTGTATGCCTGTACTTGAAGGCACATTTTAAATGCAAAAGAGAAATTTTATTTTGATCAGTATTTTGATCTAAAGTGGCAAACACGAAGGAAAGTTATCAAGTTCCAAGTTCTCTGAATTCTGACAAAAATTCTGGTGTCTTATAGTGATATTCACTCTCTACAATGACATAAAAAACAGATGGGAATGCAAAGCTTTATGTTTTGCATACCCCATATGTGTGATGCTGGGTGAAATTTGACTACAGTTACATTATGAAGACAGACTCTTCATCCCTCATCTGGAGTAGAAAAATAGAAAGCTTCCAAATGTGGTGGAAAACTGAGCTTAAATGCTCAAACTCCAGAGTATAGAGAAGATCTCTTATAGTCTTAATATTGCAACACACTTTTGCTTTCAGACTTTTATACTGTTGTAGAGAGGTTATCTGAAATTAGTACTTGTCACTCATGGTCATCATGGCAACCTGTAGGTTTTGCTAGTTGTGACTCTATTTCATGTCAAGATGTGCACACTGATACTAGTAAATAGCTGGCAATCCGGTCTGCTTGTCAGACCAAGATAGCTGCTACTCTGCCTGTGTGAAAGGGCTGCTCTTAGACTTGGACATTTCTCCAGGCCCTCATGTCCCTGTATGGTTTTGTACCATTCTGTATGGTTTTCAAAGAAAACACCTGTCACAACCAACAGTTGCATAATCTCATGACTTGTTTATGGCAGTAGCTTTGCAGCATTCTCTGCCTTGACACTGCTTTATGCAATTTTTTTTTTTTTTTTTTTTTTAATTTTTGGGAAGGTTGGTGTCTTATGAACCCTCATGCTTGTAGCACCCTAGCCTTGGCACAGTTTTACTGCCACCTCCTGGCCATGAGGTGAGCAAGAAACTGCATCCCAGGCTCATCAGACTTGGGCTTTGCAGTCTGCCTCTGTAATTATTCATTGCCTCTTTTTTCTTAAATGACAGATCTTTGCATCAATAACTATTCATATCACTTGCACCATTCCTTGGGCAGATAGAAGAAACAATTTTTTTTTAAAAAGGGAGTGTAGGGGGAAGCTTATAAGTAAATTTGGAAAACAAAGGGACGAACAAAGTTTACTCCGTCTTAAAAAATAAAAGTACAGATTACACCACTGCTTAATAAGTGAGTCATATTTGTAAAGCTCATATATGCCAACATTGGTTATAATCAAGAGATTATTAGAATACAGCAGATTTAAAATGCAATGTCATTGATTCACTAAGCCATGAAATAGAGTGTGTCAAGCCCTGATCATGCTCTCTGCTTCCAACGCTCACCTCTCTATCATGCGTGAATCCTAGCACTGGACTCTTTAGCTGGTGGGTTGCTGCACCGGAGCAGGCTATGAGGTATGAATCTGTCATTTACACCAGTCCATAGCCTGATAGGTTGGACCTCTTGGCTCCGTTCTTTTTTTGATCCTGCAGCAATGTTACTAGCTTTTTCCCTTCAGGCTCTGCAGACCTCTGACACTAGTTTTTCTGCTGAAGTTCAAGATTTTATCTTTTCTTCTATTACTGCACTTATTCTAGTGTTGTTTATTTCTGGAAACTCTTTAAAAAGGTAAAGATTTACCATCAGCTAAGCATGGCTTACTCAAAGGTGTCTACCTCATTTCTCCCCCAATCTCCATGTTCTAATTGATGTCTATAAACAAACAAAAAAAAACACTTGAGAGAAAAATGAAGCTCGATAGTTCATGAAAACTGTTTGTTTGTCTTCATTTTATCTGTTTATCCTTCACAAATAGTTTCATGACATCTTTTGACAAGGAACGATTTTCTCAGCAAAAGTTCTTGGTGTTTGCTGGAGAAGTAATAACATTAAGTCCCCTTTTCTTTCCTACAACCACTTCTTTTCCACTGAAAGTTCAAGGCTCTGCTTTTTCTCCTTGTATATGTGTGAGGAGTTACACCAGAAAATGCTGGTATTTATTTACAAAATCTGTACGTATACTGACTTTACTCATTATCTATCTCCAAACATTTTCACTCTCATATTGTCATACTCACAAACACAGGTGCCAAAATAGTCTGCCCAGGGTCACTTATGCATAACACAGGATGAGAGACACCAATTATTCAATCCTCATCATATCTCTGAGGTACTTCCCCAGCACAGCAAAATCATTTTTGGACATTTGAACCCTTTGGATTCCACAGTTGTAGTGAAGTGGGACTTTTCTTCAGAATCCTGCCTGCATTAGTCTCCATAAATCATAGGCAATGTTGCCATCTTATTATCTTGTTCCTGCTTGAGACAGACCCATTTACAGTCTGTTTTTCTGGAGGGCTACCTAGAAATGGAGTGGGAGATGTGACATGCTGTAACCTTGGTGCTATCACCCTGATTGCATAAAGCACAGTCTTCCTCCAACATGTGACCTGTGTTGTATCAGAGCACGAGACTTCTGGATTTGGCAAAAGCAGCCCATGCCTCACTTTATTGCTTCATATAATTTCCTCTTATATCAAAATAGGATATTCCCTTAAGTCTTGTTCTGCTGCTTCATCTGGTGCTTACATTCATGTATTCAGACTTAGTTCATACTGATCTTAGAAATTCTCTTATGTCTTTCCAAGGACACTTAAGCAATGTGCTGAATTGAACAAACTAAGTTGCGCTAACATATTAGCATTGATAAATGCATTATATGCCAGCCCTGAGATACCAGTGCTTTTATAAATACTGCCCTCCAGAATGCAGTAACAATGGACTGTGGTAAATACATGATTTGTATAGACTGTGGCCTGTAGCAGCTATGCTTGTACTTTCTTTCTCCTGCAGTTATCACTTTCCCAATAAACATTAAAGTCCCAGCTATATTTTACCTTTTCTGTATGTCATAATATTGTGTTAAAGATTTCTGGAAGACATAGAGACTTTTGGAAAACAGTTATCCTTGTGCTAGTAAAAGATAAGGCATGAATTCAGCCTTCTATAATACTGCTTCATTTGCCTAAGACATTCCTAAGTTTGTTGCAGTATTCTTAAGCACCCTAATTTAATTGCAAAATCAATGTTAAATGAATTTACAAGTCATGCACACTTTGCACAAGTACCTTCTTCCATGAACTTGAACTGTCATGTTAATTCAGTTTTCTCCTAAAGGGCTTTGAGAGTGATAATCTGTTTTGTTTTTTTTCCTGTCTAGTTTCATATGTAACAGAGAAACAGAGATGACAAACTACTGGCCTGGAGTACAAAATCCTTCAAGAGCACAATGGTATTTTATGAATCTTAAAATACAGTGAGCTCAATGTTTTCTTTTAAAAAATATATTCAAAACGAATACCTGATAAATATGCTGTTTAATGAAAAGAGATATGAAGTGATTGCCTTGAGAATAACTTTTAAAGATGACTTCTACTCTCATGTTCTATACTGAACGTTTCTCTTACTAGTTTCGAAGTGGATTTTAGTGCCAATATCTAATGAGGCCTTAAAATGGCTAGAAGTAAAGAAAGTTGTGCTCCTATGAATAACAAATGCTTTCTTACAGAATCCCCTCCATCCCCCAGACTTATTCTGAAAGTAACCTGCAACTACAGTGGATAACCCACTCAAATTTGAATGGTCAATCAGTTGTAAGCTTTTCTGAATACCCAAGAATGTCCACTTGGGTGTATTTTCTGCTGCACTACTCAGTTGTCTCATGGTCTGGGAAGGCACAGGAGCTCAGTGATAATGTCAGAGGTCAAGCAAAGTAGGTCTGAATGTTTCCTGGGAATATCCTGAGAATATGAACATTGATGGCTATGCAAACTGGGAGCACAGTAACTGAGAACTGGGAAAGAGAAGGCACGTGTAGGGAGGAACTATCCTATTGAATAGGCTTCTGTCCCAGAGGTGTTTCAGAGCAGCCTGTTGCTGTGGAGACCTCTGCAACTCAGAGAAGTCATTATGCAGCTATTAAGGCTTACAAATTTGGCTTGAACATCAGCTGTAGTGGAAACAAAGCTGACCATCAAAGCTGGCATGTGTAAGCTGGGCTTTCCAACACTAACGTTCTGAGAGAGGTTATGATACTGGGTAGAGGAGTGTCCTCAAGGATAGCACAGTATAGGGATAAATGGTAAAAGATAAAAGGTAACACAGTATAGAGATAAATGTGTCTTCAGAAACCAGATCAGATCTCACAGCATTTTGTGTGTCTAAATTGACATTCTTGGCTATTAGAAAATGGTGCAGGATCAATGAAACTTTCCATGTGTTGTGCAAAGTAGGTTCTTCATAACTTTTCTGTCTCATACCATACTCTGAATAAACCACCACTGGAACAACTTCCTAAAAGTTATAGTAGATTTGCCAACAGAATTAACTTACAAAAAAAAAAAAGTCCAATGGGTTTTGTGTGAAATGTCCTAGTGTGGTGGTTTTACTCAGGTGGGCAGCCGAAGCCCCACCACAACCGCTCTCTCGCTTCCCCTCTCCTCAAAGAGGAAGGGGGAGAAAATACAACACAGAGAACTCGAGGTTTGAGATGAGAAAGGTTTAATTAAAGGAAAAGGGAATGGGGAGAAAAAGAAACAAAACAAACAATAAGTCCACGCGGAAGCACAGAGAGTAGAAAAAAAAATAATTCTCTACTTCGACCAACGAGCGATGTTCGGCCATGTCCTGTGAAGCAGGGCCTCAAAACGCGTTGTGGTTGTTCAGGAGGAACAGCCCCCTCCCCCACAAGAGCCCCCCTTTTTATTGCTGAGTGTGACATCAGGTGTTATGGAATATCCCTTTGGTTGGTTTAGGTCAGCTGCCCTGGTGATGTCCCCTCCCCAGCCTGCTGGCTCTTGGGGGCTTGGAAGGAGTCCTGATGCTGTGCCAGCACTATGCAGCAATAGACACAACACTGGAGTGATATCAGTGCTGTTCCAGCTACGAGTGCAGAGCACAGCACTGTGTGGGCTGCTGCAGGGAAAAGTGACTCCATCCCAGACAGACCCAACACACCTAGTCAAATAGGAATTATTTCAAGAAAATCAATTTTCTTGAGTTGAGCATGAGGTTCTTAGAGATCATAATCATGATTCTCTCTGGGTTCAAAAACTTTACAATGTGACTTGCTTAGCGGGTGAGGGAAAGGCTGTGGATGTTGTCTATCTAGACTTTAGTAAAGTTTTTGACAGTGTTTCCCACAGCATTCTCCTGGAGAGAATGGCTACTTATGGCTTGTATGGGAGTATTCTGCTCTGGGTAAAAAGCTGGCTGGGTGGCCAGGCAAAAAGAGTTTTGGTGGGTGGAGTTAAATCCAGCTGGAGGCTGGTTGCAAGTGCTGTCCCATAGGTACTGAGACCAGTTCTCTTTAATACCTTCCTCAGTGGTCTTGGTAAAGGGTGATAAAGTGCACCCTCAGTAAGTTTGTAGATGACACCAAGTTAGGCAGGAGTGTTGATGTGCTTGAGGGTAGGAAGGCTATACAGAGGAATCTGGATGGGCTGGATTCATGGGCAGAGTCAGCTGTATGAGGTTCAACAGGGTCCTGCACCTGAGTCATGACAACCCCATGAAATGCTACAGGCTGGGGGAAGAGTGGCAGGAAAGCTGTCCAGCGGAAAGGGACCTGGGGGTATTGGTCAATAGATGGCTGAATTAGGGCCACCAGTGTGCTCAGGTGGCCAAGAAGGCCAACAGTATTCTGGCTTGTACCAGAAATAGTGTGGCCAGCAGGACTAGGGAAGTGACTGTCCCCCTGCACTTCACTGCATTGAGGCTGCATCTTTAGTACTGTGTTCAGTTTGGGGCCCCTCCTACAAGGACATTGAGGTGCTGGAACATGTCCAGAGAAGTGCAGAAAAGCTGGTGAAGGATCTAGAGAACAAGTCATATGAGGAGCAGCTGAGGGAACTAGGGTTATTTGAGACCTTATCACTCTCCACAGAGTCAAAACAGAAGAGCCACAGAGTCAAAGAAGGTTGTAGTGAGGTGGGGGTCAGTCTCTTCTCCCAGGCAAGAAGTGGTAGGACAAGAGGCAGGTTGCTCCATTGGAGGTTTAGGTTGGATATTAGGAAAAATTCTTCACTAAAAGGGTCATGAAACATTGGAACTTGCTGCCTCAGAAAGTCATTGAGTCACCATCCCCAGAAGTACTTAAAAGATGTGCAGATGCCCGGTTTAGGGACATGGTTTGGTAGTAGATGGGAGTGCTAGGTTAACAGCTGGATATGATAATCTTAGAGGTCTTTTCCAACCTAAATGATTCTATGATGCTATGTTTCGTCTTGGTTCTCCAAGTTTGTATGGGCCAGTCTTTTGTATTTTTATTTTATTTTGATAACATTTAAAGGAGAATGCCATTTATGTGCAGAAGTCTTCTTATGAATGCCAGAGACTTGCGTATAAAGACCCAGTGTATCTATTTTTAGGTATGCATATTTTAGGTGCCATGTTCTTAATTAGAATTGAGATTCTGTTGCTTTAAAAAAAAAAACAAAACTCTACTGCCCTTGTATCTGTCTCTCTTCCAACCTTCTCTTGGTGGTAAAGAGTACTATAAATGATAGCTGAATCTGATAATTAGACAAGACTTCCCCTTTCTGCCCTGCTTTTTTTGCTGTAATACATTTTGTCTGTTTACTGGCTTGAGGTCCCTTTCTCCCTGTGAGACTTATCTTTTTAATGGCAGTCATTTTTAACATGCACAATTGTTCTGTAAGCATGACATTCACTATCTCTATAATAACAATCATTTGGCTTATGATTTAAACCATTACAGCAGTATACCATGCTGTGAGACTCAAATGCTGGCTTCACTTTTACATTGTTTACTTTCCTATCAGCATGTTGACAGTTCATAACTCTTGGCTACTTTCACATTGACTGCAATTTCTGTAAAGCTCTAGTGGAAATAAAGAACTCCATCAGACGATTGTTTTTTGGATAGCTTGCCTAAGCATGCTGTAGGCTTGGTTTAGACTCCTGGTAAGACACTGAACTATCTAGTCATTTTAATGTGGCATGAATTTAACAGTAAAAGTGTGCAATGGGTGTAGCACACTATTTTTAAACTTAAGTGTAAAAAAATGAAGATCAATTAATGCTTTGTACCAACAGAAATGTGAGATGGGGTATATTAAGTGCTAAACTCTTACCTGATGATTTTTTTTTTGTCTTTTTGCTTCTTGCTCTGCTGCCCCTCTCTTTCTTCCCTCCCCCTACTCCCAATATTACTTCTCCATTTGAGAAGAACACTTCTTGAACATTTAGCCAAGATGCTCTTTGAGAGTGAACAAAGCAGAAGACCCTGGTTTAAAGATGAGTTTATTTTGATTACTGGTATTTAGTTGATTATATTATAAGTCTACACAGACCTTTGATCCCTCCTCTCATTTCACCCATTTATGCTGCTCTACATTTTCCAACTAAATCCTGCCCAGCCAGCAGGAACATGAGAATGCATTTCTAGGAAAATTCATCTTAGTGTAAATGAAATTTAGCACAAAGAACTCTTGAATGTGTGCAAATGACTGGGGTTTTGGTTTTTTAGAGGTTTATATCCTGAATAAATGAAATTTTTGCAGCTGTTTCTCAAGTCATCTCACATCTCAACCACATTTTGAATCCTGTCCTATTTCAAAGAAAAGATCTAAAGATTTTTTTACATGGAAAGGAATTATTTTTCAAAGATATCCAACCTCAGATGTACATATGTTTAACTTGGGCAATGTTTTATGAGAGAGACAGTTTCTGGTCTGCATATTTTAATGTTAATGAACCTTCCTGATAAAATGCAGTCTAGTGTTCTCATCTTCCATATATGCATGTACTGGTATAGATGGAAAAAATTATATTAAAGCAGAAAATGTCTGTTGTACTCATATGTACTTTACATGCACTTTTTATTGTTGTGGTTAACTGGAGGTTGTTTCTTTTGTGATTAAAATGAAAAAAAAAAAAAAAAAAGAATCATGGAGAACTTCTTATATTAAAGATCATAGAATCATTAAGAAAAGACCTCTAAGATCATGTAGTCAACCAACCACATAACACCGTTATTGCCCGCTATACCGGGTCCCTGAATAGCACTTATACTGTTTCCTTAAACACCTTCAGGGACAGTAACTCTACCACTTCCCTGGGCAACCTGGTCATCCAAAGATGGTTAAATCTTTTGGTCATAAGCATAGTATAGAGTTAGAATTTAATTTATGGAAAAATTAATTTATTTAATAAAATTTATTTTTCTAAGCTCCAATACTAATGAGCTGGGGATCTTATACTTTCATGTGTTACTAACTACTTATGAGTGTTTTATGCTTTACACAAGTACAGGATTATCTAGTTTCTTAATTATATCGTAAGTTTTTCTTGCTTATATTTTCTTGCTTGAGAAATTATTTGATTATGCTTTTTAAAGAAAATATTTCTAGTATGTTTGGTTTTAAGCTTGAAATTGTGCTTTTTTAACATTTATTTTAAAGGCTTAAAACCTAGAAAACTTAGAAATACTTGAAAAATGCTTTTTAAGAAATCTTATTTAAAACTTTATGTTGAGAAATTGACTGAAGATATCTGAGTGACTGCGGTTGTAATACAGTTTTGCATAACTATTTTTCGTAACAATTGAGCATGTACCTGTTAGATAAATTATGTACCTTGAGGGTACTATGCCTTTTTTACATGTCTGGAGTTTAAAATGATGTTTTGTTTTGTTTTGTTTACAAATTCCTTAATTTTTTTTTTTAGTGTTTCAGTGAGTAGAACTATACAAATTGATGACATATTTTAAGGAATATTTTATAACATTTTACAATTTGCATCATTCTAGTATACAAATATTTCTAACCTCTCCTTCTCATTTAACTTGTATTCTGGCATCCAAATTCATGTTCTTGTTAGAGTGAGCATGCAATAGAAAGGTAGGGGAGAAACTATTATTGAAGCATTCTCCTATTTGGAGTTTGCCTGATTCTCATCTTGAAATTAAAATTGATGAACAGAGAATAATTTGTGCTAATGCAGCTGTTATTCAGTTTGAAAGATGACTAACAGGGAGCTAGTGTTCTTATCTGGGGAACAGAGGGTGACAAATGTCACTCTGCACATCAAGACTTTCCCATGCTGCCTCTGAAGTAGACAATGTACTGGTTCAAAAAATGAAAAAAAGGCATTTGAACCAGTACAGTGTCAATATGGTAGAACAGTCTCGCAAATCTCTTGTCATCTGTGATAAGGACATCAATAATAGTCATTGTCAACATTCATTAAGTTCAGATCTTCCAGTTTTACATCCCTCAGGATGCTTTTCATTGATATTTTCCCTAGAAAAGGAACAGGGCTTGAATCAAGATAGTCTATAAAGCTTTTTTCCTTTCCTCAGGGCTCTTAGTACAAAATAAACAATTTAATTACTCTTTTTCTGTTCTTTCTTGTTGTTGTTGTTGATCGTGGGTTTCTTATGTTTAATTCTTGCTTTGAAATGGGAATGGGAATGTTCCACTTCTAAAAAAAAAAAAAAAAAAAAAAAAAAAAGCTGATAAGAAAGTGTTTCCCCTTTCCCAGAGATCTGTCAAAGTATCCTTGCTGATATTCTGGAGTTAGTTTTTAGAATCAACAAAATTTTTAGAATCTTGTTAGCTTTTAGAGTTTGAGCTATGGGCTTCAAGCAAAAGTGTTTTCATAACTGGCAATTTTACAGTCCAGAAAGTCTTTTGGTGACAGTCCTGCAGGCCTCTGCAAAATTAATTGTGCATGCTAGCTTGCAATTAATTACTTAAATGTTTTGTAACTTTTACAGTTGCTTGTTATACCAACATGCCTTCTCTCACCTCAGAATTGTGTATATTTACTCTAAACTCAGGAATTTTTAGTTTATTTTTATTTTTTAAGGATTTTATTTTTTTATGGAAATAGATTTACTACAAAATCCCATGGACTGGATACCGTTTTCTGATTTCAGCTAGATCTATGAAAAATGATTCTTTTTTCACTATAACTTGTCCAAACAAGTTTTATTGCATTTTCAGGATCAGTTAACAATCCAACTGATAGTAAAACATGTTGAAGAAGTGAATATACTTTTAGCCTGTTTATAAATAAGTCTCTTCCAAAATCCTCATAAATCTGAAATCAGTTTCCAGCAAATCTAGACTGATTGATTTCAAATGTAAATAGCTGCAACGTCTGCATCATCTTCATTACAATTGTGACATATTTAAGATCCTGTGATCACATTTTTGTGTCCCATGCAAGGTATTTCATGAGACATCTCTGCTCAATGTAGGAGTTGGGGTACATCTTTAAAAATATGTACCAATGGAATTTCATATATTAATTAACTTGTTTGTTTGTTGATGAGGTTTCTTTTTTTCCCTTCCTTTTTTAATTACTTTTGATCAACCAATCCCAATTGAAGTTTCATTAGTACAGTGGCTGCCGAGTTCAGGAAATTTCTTTCTCTGGCCTGTGTTATAAGAGACTCTTCAGGTGGTGTATGTACCCATCATCCTTCTTTTGTCAGTGTTACGGGACTTCATTACAGTGTGCAAGCACTTAAAAGGACAATACCTACTGTGTGAAAGACCTGTGCAGCTTATAAAAGAAGACATCCCATAGTGTCATTATGAGTTGTCAATGCAATTGTACCTCAGGCCATTCCCACAACATATCTAATTCTGTTCCCTTCTGACCCCTTTCATGCCAGAAAATGGCAGAATTGTGCAGTTTTGTCTTTGAAAGTGGTGTAGAGCCTGGCACAATAGATTTCTTATAATATCATACAGCATATTGAGCTAGACCTACAGAGATTTTGAAAGAGATGAAATTATGCTGATCATCATTGACATATATATCTTTTTCATTGAAAGACAGTTTCTAAAATCATGTGTAATGTGATCATGAAAGCTAGTACTGACTTGAAAATGCACCATATTTTTAAAAATAGTTCAGATTCAAGGATTCTGTGTGAGCCTTCCTAGCACTAGAATACTGGCTGACCCAGATCCACCACTGAATCTGCATTCTGTGCACTTAAATACCTCTGGCATCCCAAGTGGTATAATGCTCCAAGAGTTTCTTGCATGTGTAAGGAAATTGGAAAAACAATACTGTTCTCTAATATAGCTCATAATTAACACTCAGCTTAAGCATTTCTCTTAGAGCAGACTGGAACTGGTCTACATTACACAGCCCTCCCTCATTCTGGTGCAGACACACAACCTATACTCATTATCTGGACCATATGTTCATGGAAATGTAGTCACAAGGTGTCTGAGATGAAGGAAGAGCACTGCAGAATCCTGCTAGACATAGTTTAGGGATGACAGACATGCATGTGAATCTTGCATTTATATGCAGGTAAGCACTTCCTTTTCTCATCTTACATTTACACTTTTCTAAATCCAGATAAAGTTCCTGATATTATTCTTCTTACATAGTTGCGAGGAATTATAGTCTAGAAAATCTTGATTTGATTTACTCCTTTTTCTTTCACCTTCCCCAGTTTAAAGCCATGGTTCCTGAGAGTTTCTGAAAGCAAAATTATGTTCACCTCTTGGCTTTCTTCTGTAAGCATAATATTCTGAGTGTTTTCACTATATTAATGTGTAGCTCATAATTGTTAATATTGCCAGTGATTTACTGATGAGCCTCTTAACTTTAAGCAATGCTGTGGCTCAATCCCTTTCCCTGTAGTATTAAGAACTAATTTGACAGTTGCTACAGGCAAAGCTGCAAGATGACTCAGATTGTCAAATGTCCTTTGTCCTCATAAATGCAAAATCCTCCAGCCAAGTTTCAAATGCAATTCCATTTTATTCTAATTTATTGTTCATTTCTCTTCTTGACTTAGCAGCTCCGTAACAAGTCCATACATCATTACTTAAATGCTTGCTCACAAAAGAGTGTTGTCAATCACTGGCACAGAACATCAAGCAGAAAGAAAGTCTGATCAAACACATTTTGAAAGGTCTGCCACAACAATAGAGAAAAGCTGAATCAAACTTGGGGGAAGGGAAGGGCTAAACAAGACTTATTTGTATCAAGCAGATGCGATTATTTTAAATAGGCCTAAGACTCTGAAAATACTGTGGAATTAATTCATTTATAGCTAATTCTTAGAGTGCATGTTTTTTTAAACATTGATGATAATGCTAATAAAATACTAATATCAATGAACACAGCAAAACTTAACCATCAGACCATTCAGACCTTCCTGGGGCTGCAAAGAACCTTGGAATGAGCCTGAGCATTACTTAAAACAAAATTAGAAATTATTGCTCAGAGGGTGAATCACTCCCAGGTCATCTATATAAACATTAATAACATTCAAAAAAAACCTCATAATTTTTGAATGCATCTTCCTAAGCCACAGTCTTGATTTTATTTATTTTGAAATGCCCACAATAAGAGAATATCTGTGGTTCTTTTACAAACAGTACGTTGCTTTTAATTTATTCTAAAATACAATTGTTCTTTACATAGTGGATCAAAGTCTACATCAGTTCAAGAGGTAAACTACACAAAGGAAAGGATCAATTTTAAATTCAAAATACTAAAATAGATTTCTTGTTTTGTATACCACAATGAAAAGAATTAGATTTTTTTTCCACTAATCTGAGGGGAATTTAACAACCGTGTATTGCTTTGAACTTCTCCTGATCTCTGCACTGTAGCTGCATGCAGATCAATAATACACTTCACTTACAAGAGTTTATGTCCTTGTCAGCTCAAAATTCTGGTCACTCAGGGCTGTCATGCTGAAGATGAGCTTTGCACATCTTCTCTTTGGATTGGTTTATCGCTTCTGAAGGGGCAGGGAGTTAAAGTGGAAAGAAAATAGCAATGGTTGTATGATTCTCTGCCAACCATACTTCACCCCAAATCTCAAAAATAGCATAATCTTTCTTACAAATTGGAAAATGTTCCAGTCCCTGACTAATGTCTGGTATGAGGTAGGATGGGCTGCAAGAACAGCTGATTTAGTGTTTCCATTGTACTACATAGGATTCCTGCTCTAGGAAAGGAAAAACAGTTTGTCATTATTTAATATAGCAATAGCTGACCCACATAAATGAAGTATAGATAGCATTATTTTATCTCCAACTTTCAAATGCCTCACTATGAAATTGCATTTTAAGTAGCCTTGATGCAATTCCCTATGGATTTTTTTTTTAAAAGTAAACAAAAAAGCCTCCATTGTGTGAAAATCCAGTATTCCCATGGTCCACTCACTATCTGGCTTTATGAACAGATTTAGTTGATATACCAATAACTTGAAATAAAATCATTGTGTATGGCTAAAGTATGTAAACACTCTTGAGGTAAGATTACAAGAGACCTGGCTAAGAAGTACCATTATTCTCAGGACAGCTGAGCAGTCCCCTGAACCATTAAAAAGTCTTAGCAAAGAACTTCAGGGAAATTAACAATAACATTAATGGAAGTATAAAAACTTTTCAGGAATATCTTCAAATTTACAATTCTAGGAAGAGAAAAAGAAAAAACAAGACACATTAGGGTTCTTGTTGAACTTTTCCTGGTGACTGTTGGGTAATTTAGTAATTCCTTGAAATACTGTAGATCTAATGACATTAGCATTAAAACCTTCTAAATAAGTGGCATAATTTACCCTGTGCTTGTGTTCAACCTACAGAGTATATCGTGTATCTAAGCTTGTTGGTAGTTTAGATGCTAGATTTTGAAATGTCTTTTTTCCCCCCATGTAGAATTGGAGTTGAGTTCTGGCTTCAGTTCAGAGATCAGAAACCAGACGAAAGGTAGTAAGTACCATTTGGATAGAAAAGAACATGAAATATACATTAACATTGGGTAAAACTGGGAATAAGCATCAGTTTATCAACCAGAATTGGGAATAAGCATCAGCTTAAAAGAGAGCAAAAGAAAGTGACAATATTAAGTTATATGTTGGTCTGATTTATACTGGATGAAAAAATTGCTGTTAGGTTTATTTTACTGAAAAATTAAGTAACAATTAGTTGTTGTTGTTGTTTTTAAAGTGCAGATTGCTTTTCAGTTAACAAAACATAAAACCAATTCAGTGTTTCAGAAGTGGATGTCCTTTTTTTATTCTTTTCCCTTTTTTCTCTTGGTGATTGTGTAAATCACTACTGGGTCATAAACTAAGGTCTTAAAAGTGTATATATGCACTTCTTAAAAGTGTATATATACACTTTTAAAATATGTACATATATAAAAAAAAAAAAAAATCCTTATTTTCCTGGGTTTAAAAGATTGTTTAATTCACTTTTAGCTCATCTGAATGTGGATGCATTGACAAGGTCAATATTTAAGTAATTTTTTCATCCAATAACTGGGGAAAAGATTTGTTTCATTACACTTCTAGCAGAAAATGAATTGAGATGTAAAAGTAAATCTTTTTGTAAAGTGATCATCTTTAAACAGCTGTAAATTAGCTTTAAGGCTGGGAAAATCCATATGAAGGAACATTTAATGATTCATAGTGCCACCAAAAACATATTTATTGCTATAGATTTTGTGTTTTGTTTTGTTTGTTTGTTTTTAAAATTTTCAGTGGGGATCATGGAGTCATTAGAATTCTTTTAAAAAAAAAAAAACTGTTTAAATTGTGGATAAAAGAATCCCTGGACTTGATAAGGTTGTCAAATGGTCTCACAAGCTTCGTGCTTGTAAGTGCTTTAAGTCCAGAATACCTAGAAAGCTTCAAAAATGCTGTGTGTTTAAGCAAAAACCTTCTGCAGTAAGTCTAGCAGTTCTTAATAGTAGTAGGTTACTACCATGAACACATATTTATATAGCAAATCCCATGAAAGCTTGGATACAGAAAAATTACCCAATTTCATAGACAATACCCAAGCTGGCTTTTGTCCCTTTTATCATTCTTCCCACTCTCTTTGATATTCTTCCTTCTATAGTAAGAAAACTAAAAATTATTTCACTCAAGAGACTGAGTGCTGCTCCTTGTTATCCAGAAACAGGGTTTCATCAAGATCTAAACCTCCTTCCAAAATAAAAGATTTGATAAAACTGTTAATTCTGCTAAGGAACAAGACACCTAGCAAATGGTCAGACTAAAATGTTGCTACTAACATCAAGCATGATATGTACTGTTTGCAGAATAAGTGCATTTACTTAGCACATATTCCTAATCTCTTTGAATGTAAGGAGAAAAAGCAGTAATTCTGTTAAAACTCCCCTCTTTCCTGTCTTTATTCTAGGTGCTCTAAAAAAAGCATTCCTTAAACTGATTGACTTTCATCAAGAACTCTTTCAATGTCACAGAAATAGATTTCATTGGTTTTGACAGCTTTGCTTGATGCTAAGCTTGTATCAAAAACTTACCAACAGGAAAAAGACTGCTGAACTGAACATAATGGTCATATCTGGGGTTTCTGCTGTGCATGTCTCTGTGGTGGATGTGATTTCCTCTATTTGGACCCCAAGAAGCTTGTACAGCAGCTCATTTAAAGTTCATGGCTTCAAAAGGAAAATAGTGGAAATGTGAAAAGAGAAATGATCAACTGCACTTTCATTTTGAGTAGCCCTCCCACATGCTGGGAGCTCTGTGGGGCAGCAGGAGATGGGAAATCTGTGTTGCCCTTAAAACAGAAGAAAATTTTTGTAACATAATATACGTTAACCACTTCACTATTCTCACTTCCTGTAAACGATGGAAAGACAGTAGGTGCAAAATCTTACAATGTGGCCAGCTCTTCTAAATCTCTGTCCTCTTGAAGCTTCCCATGATCACGTTCTTGTTGCCTTTGCCTATACACTTAGCATTATGTGGCATCCTAGCGGGTCTGTGAATAATATAATTATCAATAACTTTCACATCTTCTGAGAACATTCCCATTCCTGAAGCAATTTGGATCAAGAATGTAATGAAAACAGTACTCCAAAAATGCATTTTTATACCAGCCACTGTGAAAGCCTAGTCCCAAACTGGGTGAGCCATTACTTCTTTCTGTATCATTTTAATTTCCTATATAGTCATTGAAAACAAACAAACAAAAAACAACAACATAGGAACAGTCTAACACTGCTGTGAAGCCACATCTGCTTCCTACGCTCATATTTTCCTCTTTGTAACTGATTGGCAGTACCTAGTAGTGCAAACTTGGGGAAAGAAATATTCTGTCTCCTTCATGTACCCTGACAGACTGTTTCCTGTGTAAAAATGGAGGAGGGCTATAATCGTTCATTCTGTTTCTTCTTCCCTAAAGTCTAGTCAATGGCAAGTTCATAGCTATAGTCAACAAATCATATAAATGCACACAGCCATTCTGTGCATGCCATTCATTTGCTTGTGTTATTGTGATGTCTCCTTAGTGTGTGATACTGATGGGTATCTCCAAGGTTGAGGGGGAGCACTGGGAATGCAGCAGCTAACAGACAAATTCACTTTTTTTTCACAAATTCACAAAGTTTCCCACTCCTCCCACCCCATTAAGCAATCCTGCTTTGAAAACAGAACAAAAACAAAACTTTAAGCAGCAGCAGCAAAACTACAGCTTTTATGGAACTTAAAAAGTACCAATTTATTCACATCTGCTGGGTAATGCTTATACTAGAGTTTGCTCATATTTTTTTGCCAAAGAAGCAAAACTAAGTTATACTTTTATCCTTAGCTACGAATTTTTGAGAGCATAATTCAGCCATAGAAGGGAGCTTATTTTAAGTATTACAGTTCAGTAGATGTTCCCTTATATCTTTTTTGATTTTTATGAACAATCTTGTAAGATTTTTATTTTATGTTATTTTTAGTTTATACAGATGTAAAACTTCTTGTGTGGGATGGAGTTCAATTAGTGCACAGAGACATAGTTAATTGTTTAAAATACTTTTAAAATGTTGTTATTTGATATGAATAACTTGAATTATAAACAGCTAAAATTAAGCTTGGTGCTCATTTCTCTTGTGTTCCTCCCACTTGGCAAAAATAGAAAATGGCTAGTCAGCTTTCCCATTGTTTACATAGTTTTGAGTTTTTAATTAACATAATCTGCTTATTGCAATGTAGCTGCTGATTGCAGCCAGTTGAAGGAGAGGGGTACAAATTGCTGTGTTTACGTGGCAGAAAGAGGAGCCAAATGATTAGGGAAACTGTTTCCCATATAGGAAACGATTATATTTTCTTTCTTTACATGAAAATGTAAATAAATCTGTGACCAACTGTTCAGACACCATTTAAAAAGCACTGTAGCAAAGCAAAGAACTTCAACATCAGATTGGTTCATTTCTTCATCAACTCGTCTGAACACTTAATTCTTATTAAAGAAAATGCAGCTTTCATTAAAAGGAAATTGGTGCTCAGTTATTAAGGATTTGGGATAGCGAGTCCTTGTGGACTCACTGTCCTTTCCCAAGACCACTCTGCAGTAGAACTCTGAAGGTGCAGCAATACCAGCCTGGACTTTCAACATCTGAGACCATTGCTGGAATTTCTGAGCCTTTTTAAGGATGAGTATAATTGTACACAAACACTCCAAGACTAACTTAGTGTCATCATTATTTACAATTAAAATCACGATGGTTTAGATGTTGAGCAGTTCTATTTAGTTTCCTTCAACCTGGAATGTTTTAAGCAAGAAAAAACAAAAACAAGAAAACAAGAAAACTAACGGTTTTGTCAGATATTCAGATAATAGATCTGGCTCTAACTATGCTTTATTAATATATGTAACTCTGGAGGGTAATCTTAGGAAAAAAAAAAAAAAAAAAGAACCATTACTTTTGAATTTTTATGCAAACCTAAGCAAAAAAAAAAAAAAAAGCAACAAAAAAAAAAACTAATAACAGAACCGAGTTTTGTCCTAGCCAAATAATCCACTGTGTAAATTTTATTCTCCTTCACACTTCCACTGCAGCCAAATATGATAAAGTTTATTAAGTAGTCTAATCTTGTAAAATAAAAAGAAACAAAAAATGGATGCTGTTAAGATGACTAAGTTCTCTTCAAATACAGCAAGATTTACTTTATGCTAGAATGAACATTGATTAAGAAGCTTTGACTGTGTTATTAGGAATCTTTAATTGCAAAATGAGAAGCAGTTATGTATTCTGTAGAATGTAATCGAAATTGTTTGCAATACCAAATTAAATGTATTCATGAATAAAATTTCCAAATAATGTATCTGTTGACCTTTACCATACACTGTAGAAGTTTAGTATTGGCACTATTCTGTGACTTTAGAACTAACAATTTTGAAATGTGTGGGCATGATTCTGATTTCATTTACTTCTAATGTAATTCTTTTGAACACTGGAAGCAACTCTTGACTGGCAGTGCTGACAGCTAATTGGAATCGTGTCTTAAGGCATAAAGATTTTTCTTATGCCCGCAATAATATGAATTTCAGAAATTAATAAAAAGGACGACAGCTATTAATCTATTTCAAATTACTGCACCTGAGTCCAGGAAATGGATGATGTGGTATTTATTCTGATGACAGGATTAAATACTTCCTTGTCCATTTGTGAAATATTTTTCTTTTCTTTGACTATTCCAAACCATGGTTACTAATGAAATATCCAGATCTTGTCTGCATAAATGGGTTAAAACCTCCTGGTTTTCCCTTTCATCTTTTTGCACAACAAATTCTTCATACAATCATTGGTGTCCTGCCAATAGGGTAGCTAGTAGCTTAACTATAAACTAGCTAGAGACAGGGTAAATTAGGCAGGTGAGAATGGCTTACAGATTTATGGCAAATGCCTAATGTAATTTGAAGATAAGGAACACATAGAAATTTTGCTGGAGAAGTCTGAACCAGGTGAGGGTTTTACTATTATGGTTAGTAGCTTTAATCCTCTTGATTGGTACTCACAAGCAGACAGTGATGACAAAAATGCTTTTGTCATCATGATACTGTACCTGCTTCTGCTGGACCTCGCTCCTGTAGAAGGGCTTTGGTTGCAGGCAGCCTTGTGGTGAGTGGGTGATGGCCATCAGTGCAAGCCGTACCAGAGTGCAAGTGGTAAAAAGGTGTTGTTTCAATCAGTTTAGATTATTTTGCACACTTCAGTAACCTGTGGAAGTTGGCGCAAAACATTGTACTGACAACTGAGAGCAGATTAAATAAAACATGTATAACAGACTAATATGAGACAACCTTTAGGCAGTTTGCTGGTGGGAAGGAAACTAGGGAGAGAGGCAGCAATGTGCACAATACACCATGCCAAAGGAAATCAGCAAATGAAACTTTTTTTTTTTTTTTTTTTTTTACATTCCAAATCTGGAGAACAATTCAGTTGCTGTAATAAGATTTTCTCAAAAGCCCAAGGGATAAAGAAAATGGCTGCATGATACAGTGACATCTTTGCAATTCTGATGGCTTCTAATGATGAATAGGAGAATCCAGAAACACTAATTTTGTTTTATTTTCACTTTTAACATGTCTTCATAATAAACAAGCTCTATGAATAAATATGCCTGATGAAATAGTGAAATATACTACATGCTATTGAGAACATTTCTTCCCCTGCAGTACTGTAGCTGGAAAATTATGATACAATCACAGTGACATAGTTCCCCCCCATGGAGCATTTTTATGGCAAGACAAGTTAGAAGTAAAAATAAGGTAAAATGTTATTATAAGGCCATTAATCTTATATTACCTAAAAAGGAATGGATATAGGTGTTACAGCTGACAAAGTGCTAAGCTATCCCAGCTTATGCAAGGCTCAGGACATAACAGTGAAAAACAGCCTTATCAGATCTTTTCCCAACTTGGGGCGAGGGGTGGGGGTGGAGGGAGGTCAAGGGAAGGTCTTTAGAACCAGTAGGACTATAAAAGCTGTCAGGTTCACAAACAAAACAAAGCTTGGATGACAGATACAAACGCAGAATCCATGAAAATATAAATTCCACTTTAAGAAAAAATAGCTTTCAAACATCAAGTCTACTTGCCAAGTAATATCATGGAGTCAGATTTTATTACCTAGTTATAAAGTCCTAATACAGAGGTTTTGAAATAGATGTGTTCACACAAAGTGATCTATAGAGACTCCAGTGGTGGAACTGAAATGGCTGAGTCCAATGCTGAGAGCTAGCTTCCAGCAGACCAAGGATACTGACATGTCTCAGCATCACTGGACTCTGCTACATCTTACCATCTTATAGCAAGATTGGCATGTATAAGCATAAAATCCTAAGACTGCTTAGAATTTAGTGCTATCTGCAGTGCAATTTAATTTCTATGCTACTCTATGTTAATAATCATAACAATAAAAATAGATTATTTTCTCATGCAATTTGTGTTTTTTTTCCTTTATCCTTTGTTTTCTTTCCTCACCCAGTCCCGTTCAGTGTGATCATTCTAATACACCTCTTTTACCGCAGAGTTACAACAGGTCGATGAAATGCATACTTCAGGGCTATTTTTCTTTCCTTGCCATGTGACGTCTCTTTGGATAAGTGCTTTTCTGTTTTTAATGAAGTTTTAGAAGGTTAGTCTGAGCCACTTTCAGCACTGACACTCTTATCAGAGTTGGAAGTAGAGCAATCTATTTCCAGAAATAGTTTGGAAGTATACTGAAATATATATATATATAGTATATATATATTATATATATGTTATATTATATATTATATATATTAACATATATATACACATATTTTAGATATATTATATAATATGTATTATATATTATGTATATATAAATACTTGGTTTTCTTATCTATGAATTATTCGGGAATTGACTGAGAATTCTCAGAATATTCTTTGTTTTAAATCATACAGGACTTGTTTGGAAATTCCTCTTTCTGCCAGTTGGTGGGATGACTGGTTACCATTCAGTATGACTTCAATGGAAATGTGAAAACTATTGACTTAAATAACTCTTCTCTGAGCTTTGCTTAGGAGGAGGCTTCTTGTTGAAGAAAAAAAAAATGCCATAAGGGTGCCCACGTGTACTTTCAGTTGAAGGAACTGTGCTTTCAGAAGAGGATTGCAATATAATATCATAGAGTAAGAAAAAAGCATGTCTAATCTAGCATTAAAATTCACCAGTCAACCTATTACAGTGCTAAACCCTCTGCTTTGTTACAAAGATTTTTTCACTGTCCTTCAGAGCTTAAGTTCCTGCAAAGGAATGGGCCCGAATACTAGGCTCATGCTGCAGTCCAAGGAAGGTGTACATTGTCTGAGTGACCATCAGGTATGAGGCAACCATTATGCTCTGGCACTGGGGGTAGAGGGAGTAGCCTTTCCTTCATTGACCCCCATGGGAGCTGACCTGGCCTCAGAGGAAAGATCTAAAAGTTGTAATGCAAAGTGGCTCCAGGAATGAGTCCTTGCTTGTTCTTTTCTGTGCATCCTGTCTGCTTCAGACAACCCTTTTTTATACATTTTCCTCCCGCATTTCTTAGATGTCTGTTTATCTTCCATGTCTAGTCCAAGAGGAAAGGCTGCCACTGAGCTGCTGGAGCAATGCTGGAGCAAGTACATGGCTTTTAATGCTCACTCAGCCTTCTTTGGGCCCAGGTTACCAATCTGGCATCTCTATAGTGACGCTGATTTATAAGAAAAATAATACTCAGAAGGTAGCACATAATACTTTTGGTAGTCTAAGCTATACCCATATAGTTATATTGAATAAAAAGATTGTAAATTAAATGCCTTTTAAGGCATTTTACATGGTGTGGTTTCTTCAGAATTGTTGCTAAAGTTTTCGTAAGTTTTTTAGTTTGGTTTATTTTTTAAAAGAATAGTTGGAATATGAGAAAATCACACTAAAGTATTTCTTGTGAGCATAGAATCTGCATTCTATGTCTTTTTACAGAATGTGATCAAATTGTGGGTTAAGTAAGCTGGTATGCAGTGTACTTTATTGCTAGTATGCAATGCACTTTACACTCTATTAGTCTATATACCAACTAAAATAAATAGCACTGGCATATAAAGAGCATGGGGAAAAAATGTCAGTTCAGAGCTGGTAGTAAGCCCAGTTTAGTGGAAGACACATCTTTGTCAGGAAAAGGAACTACAGCCATGAACTACAGCCTCTGCAGTAAAAACTGTGTGTTAGGCATTCACAGAGCAATGATGAAGAAAGGAGGCAGACATTAAACAAATCCACCATAAGGTGTAAGGGAAACTGAACTGTATCAATCCTTTATGCTAACAGTATCGGGCCACAAAGAAGCAAAATGAAAGCCATGAAGTCCTACAACTTGTTCTGTTATAAAATACCCAATAAAGCATCTGTAGTTAGACAGTCATAGATGAGGATCTAATAAGGACCATTTAACTTCTCAGCTGCTTGCAAACAGCTTAAACAGAAGGGTTTTACAGACCTTAACTCATAACTCATACGCTTATAGATATTATGACTTTTTTTTTCATTATATTTATTGGCAGAAAACTAATCATATTGATAACAAAAACTGTGTTTTCTTGGCAGGAATATCATCTAAATATCTGTTATTTTGGGCACAACTCTGTATGAGAAGAACTAATACTTCAAACCTTTTTTAGGTTGTTTAAGTTACATATTTATGGTAGCTTTTTAAGCCATTTTAGGATCCAAAATTTTGTCTTGATATATAAGCCCGTAGAGAAAAATGTATTTTTTTGGGTGCATGAACATATACAGCCTCTCTCACAGGAAATGAGTTTCCTTTTCTTGTATCTGTCCCTAGTATTGAATATCGGATATGAAAAAAGGCACCACCCAAAGACCATGCTAAAGTGAAATCTATTGAGACACCACCCCCATCCCTTGAAAGTATTCAAGATAATTCAAACCTATCTGCTGCATTGGAGCAGTAATATCTGTACTGTGTTTAACCTGACTAAAAGATGTGATCGTAGGCTTTATATTAACTCCAGCAATCTGAGCATTGCATTTATCCTCTATGTCCTTTTCAGATTCTAGGTTGCTTTGTTTTGTTTTGTTTTCCCCATAAAAATATATGTTTTCTGGTCAATGGCATTAAACAAAATGACACAAAACAAAACTAATTAAATCACATGTTTATAACTGTTTATCCTTAGAGAATAGATTACATATGTATAAAAAAAATAAAAAATATGTCAATAACAGAAATAAAGTATTGTAGCCAGAGTAGCCCACTATCAGCTGGGTCAAGATACACCCTCATTCCCTGCTCTCTGCCTCTGAACAGCAGTTATGGATTAGGTCTGACAGTATGAAAATAAATGGCAGAATGTAGCTGAAGCCAAGCATTTATCAAGTCTGGTTGTACTCTATGCAAGGCAAGTCTGATACAATTTAATAAGATAACAGAAAACTTAACACTGTCTTCAGGATGTCAAAATAAGGATTTATGCCCTGTGCCAATGCTACTACTGTTAACTTGATGAATTTTAAGCTATTTTGGGTTCTGAGTTTAGCATCCAGAAGTCAGTGGTGTGATAGAAATGCTTTTCAGACACAGAATGGAATACTTGGACATCCTTATGGCAGGAATATTCAAAACTATCAATTATTATTATTATGAAAATTATTATAAGAGAAGAACTGGAGAAAACATTAGGATAATGGCTCATCTCATTATATGTTCTACTGCGCTTTTCATTCTCCATTTTGTTTCAAAAGTTTAGGAACTAAATCTGTGAATGCAGGAATAGAGAGATCAATAATAAACTAAAAGAACTTCCTTTTTTGTTGCCCTTTTGCAACTGGAGATGCCTGTCACAGACCCTTTTTTCCCTGTTATTCATTAGATTTAAGCTAAGCAAACTTGAAATGTCTTCATCAAAAAGAACATTATTTTTCTGACACTCATTTAATATTCCCACTGGTATCTGAAACTGTGACTAAGACAACATCCTACCCTGTGGGTGTGGTGACACTTTGTTGAAGAACCCTGCAGTCTTTCACAGCTAAGTACATATGGGCCTAACTGCTGCTGGTAGCAATGAGAGGGATTTAAAAATTGCAGGTGTTTTTTTTTTCCCCCTGTTTAATAAACACTAGAAAGATACCAAGTCATGAGTTAAACTAGCCTTTTGGTCTATATAGAAAGAATCCCCATAGTCACTCAAATACTATTTATCATACTTTTAAAAGTGATTTTGACCCAAATTGATTGTTCCCTTGTGCTACTCTATGTTCATGTCTTTAACATACACTATGGAACTATCTGTTCTGGAGATGGCAAGAGCTTTGATAAATATATCCAATCATGACTGCTTTTTTTTTTTTTACTACATATCCATTGATTCTTATACTATGAACTTTCAGGATTTGCATCATTTGTTAGAATTCCTCTCTTTACTTTTAAAGGCCCTCTACATTGATACACAAACAAATCAGATCTTACTAGTTCCTTTCAGCATTCCTTATGGCTCCCTTTATCAGTCATCCTAGCCTCAACTCAGGAAGGACATTGTCCCACTTACCTATTGAATGAAATACCACAGGACTGGGTCCAAAGCATTTTAAGAGTCAAGCATGAAATGCTTGACCCTGAGCAGATACTGAGCAGAAGGAAATAGAGTAAGTAGGTGATATTCCTGAGCCTAATTTTCAGATACACTATAGGAGGCTATGTTTAATGCAGAGAAGTCAGTAAGTACATTTTGTCAGAGACATAAGAAACAGCTTTGCCTTGATCTGTTTCAGAGATCATCAAAGAACAGATTAAAAGGTCTGAAAGCTCTATTCAGACATCATTCAGCTGTATGCTGTATAACAACGCAAACATGCTTCCCTTCTGCCTCACCAGGTAGCTCAGTTTAGACAGGCTTTTTTCTCTTGTGATAACAATGCTTCCCTCACTGTTCATATGTTTTTGTTAGCTCCATGTGTAAAAGCTAATTGAATTTATCTGTTAGCAAGTGGATATAAGCTTGAAATTAAATGAAATAGATGTCAAATAGTAGGTGCAGAGCTTCTGCTAAGGACTCCTTTCTTGACAGGGTAAGGACTCTTCTTCATACATACACTGGGATGGAAGCAAGGAGCAAAAGGATCAGGGAAGATTCTCAGTGAAGCAAAAGTGATGTCATTTTAGATCATAGTTTCTCCTGTAGCCAAACAAAAGCAGTTACAATATCATCTAGCAATGAGCAGGCTACTCTTTGAAGAGCATCAGAGAAATAACTTGGAAGCTAACATTGTAAAGAATAATATTTAGTTGAGGGGATATATGGTAGTCATACCTTTAATTTGTTTAAGAATTGAGGCAACTGAGAAGCTACTCTACATGCAGGATCCGTATCTTCCTTTGCAATGCACATTTAGTTAATCTGTTCTTTCCTTGACTTATTGGCTTATTGGTCTTCTAAAATGCTAGCCACCCGATTAAAATTAATATAAGAAGATGAATTTCCAGTGCTATTTCATATAATAAATTGCCCATAATTAAATGTTCAAGTTCTCTTACTACCAACTATTGTGCTGATTTCTTTTCTGGAGTTTGATGTATGAGACATGAGGCTATATTGCTAAAATCTATTTTAATCAAAGGAAATTTAAATTATACAATTGTTAAATACAATATTTGATTAAAATACAGAAATATTCCTGATTATTAAGATGATAGGTCATGTATTCTACTTCAGCAAAAAATACCAATCCATTTTGCTCATGTGAGAGCAGATAATTCTCTTTTCATTGTTACATTTTTGTGAATGTTTATCATTTCAAAACATCTGTTTTTAAATATAAGTAATATTATAGATATTAAATCATTTGCATTGCAGTGATAGATAGACACTCAAAAGCAGTAGGATCAACAGTAGAAATTTTTTAATGAATTCAGTTCTCTTTGCAGTCATTGGAAAAACACTTCTCCAAAACAAGTGGATTGGAAAAACACTTCTCCAAAACAGATGCTGATATTTGTTTTCATTTTTGATGAAGAAATTTCTTTAAAAAAAAGTGTAAAATTTATAAGGTGGAGGGCAACAAGTGATGAATAATGATATTTCTCCAGAAAAAAAGTGAAACATGGGCAAATCAAGATGCTTGCCTTGATCATTGCAGTATGATAATTTGGCACTAAAGAACAAGGTCTTTTTTCCTCAGTGGAGTTGTTCATGGCCATCATGAACAAGCCCCAACTATGTTCCATTAACAGGTTCTTCTTTGTAATGATATTAAAGAAGCCAGATACTTCTAATTCAATCTGGGCTAATCATTATGTACTTCATCTTAGTTTAAAGGAGCCTTGAGTGTGGTTCACTGGGATCATGGACTAAACATTAATGCAAAATTGTAGGTATAGTTTTAAAATATAATGAATAAATTACATCTTGTTCAGTTTCAAATTGTTATTTTAAAAGAGGAATCTATTGTGTGAGACTACTAGGTTCTCCTGCCTGAAGTTCTTTTTTCTTTCCACAGAAAAGTAGAAGAGGCAAAAGTGGCTAGGGTATAACATATCACTTCATCTCTTAATTAAAAATAAATAAATAAATAAAAATAGATACAGACAAAGTTATACATTCCCTGGTAAAAATATGACAAAATATTTTGACAGGAAACAGGCAAGTTAAGAACCTGGAAGAACCGGGGAGAGGTATGAGTTGGTGGGGCTTTTGTGACACGTAAACTTGTAAGAAATGTTATGGAACTTGTTCACTCACTAATCATGTGAAATAAAGCTGGCAGTGTACTTTTAGGTCACTGATTAGAAACCTGTAACCACCTTAAAGAAATGAGAAGGGTTTTAGAAGGAAAAAAAAAAAAAAAAAGATTTTGATGGAGGATGCTGTAATGACAGTCCAATGCTGTATGTTATATCCAAGACAGTGAAAGATTGAAGGCAGTATGATCTGTATGATGTGCAATTCAGGGTAATATTCAACATTACAGAAAGTTGAATGATAAATTAGAACTGCGCAGCATGCAGCAGGGAACAGTAGCCAACACTGAGCATTGTGAAAGGATCCAACATTTTATGAGATAATTATCTGAACAGTTGTCGAGTGAATATAATGCACTGTTGAACTTATTGGGAAGTCAGATAATTTAAACAACGTGTACTAGAAAAGTGCTAGTAACAATAGACGGGCAGTTAGATTATTTTTTTTTTTAATTTGAACAATATCAGGCTGAACTAGCATCTCACCATTTTACTGAGCAGTGGCTGTTTGTAAATCACATATTACAGCACAGAGAAGAAAATAAATACATATAGTAGGGTTTATAGAAAGCAAATAGTTATTTTGTCTATTAAAGGAGCATCAAACTAATTACAATATAGGGGCAAAATCAATATGCTATGACTCATAAATGTAAAGGATACACAGGATGAATTGATGATCACTTTTTTTTGGAAGAAAGTAAGCAGTCCATTGATTTTAGCAGCAAATGTGAGAAATTTGTGAAATATAATATAACTCTCAAAACCCAGAGCTTTTCTGGGGCCACAACACAGAATTTTTTGAAAGGAGGAAATGTCAGCAACTTATTGGATCCTTCAGAGGATTTCACTACTCTGCTTAAAAGTATTTGTTTCTTCTTTTCTTCTTTCAGGAAGAACTGGACTATTCATGTTTCCTTCCTAGCTTAATTAATCATTAAAAAAAAAAAAAAAAAAAGTAATTATGATTTCTTTTGCCCACATAACAGGAATGTATGCAAACAGAAGTGTGTAGCCTTCCTTCTCACAGTTACCATCTTCAAATGTATATTCTGTGTACACATTAAGATTTTTTTTTATTATCATTTTTTACTCTGAAACACAAACCCAACAACCATGCCGTGCACATTTCAGGGAATTTTACTTCAGATTGACTCTAATCTGTTCTCCTGGACTGAAATCCCATTAACAGCTGGTGCTCCACCACATAAAGCAAAGCAAAGTGGGGAAAGTTCAAATATATTAGTTTCAATATATGTGATTGAAGTACTTAAATTAATAAATATCTTGAGATAAAGTAAATCAAGAAATTAAGTAAAGATCTTGAGCTCTTGAGCTACTCAAAATTTTTGAATTCCATGCTTATTTTTTATTTTAAAATGTTATATTCTCTTCATTCCTTTCCTATAGGGCTGCCAGGTCTGAATTATCTGATTTTAAAAATTATATTCCAAATTACAAAATTGGTTTCATATGTATATAAAATTATTACAAACCCATATACTGTAACTCCTTGGTCTTGCTTCTGAATTTCTTTACTAATAATATTACTATTATTATTTGTTTGTATAGTAGCATACAATGGCCCTACTCCCAGGTCAGGGAATCTGTTGTGTTAGTAGATAAAATAATCAGAAAGAAAAAGATGTCCCAAATTGTGTACCAAGTACAAGTCATTTATTGGTGTATGCAGAATTTGAAACTGATAAATAGCTTAATTCCCATAATGAGTGTACTCTGTAGAGACATAATCTTACCTTTGCTAAGTTTGCTGTGGGAACAGTAACAGAGTCTAAATTGAGACTAACAGGAAAATAATGAAAGATACATCTGTTTGTTCTGGTTTTGTTTGTTTGTTCATTCATTTTGTTGCTGTTTGTTTGTCTTTTCTTTTGGGGGAGATTAAATCTTATATGTGCTTGCTCGACCAAGTGGAAGCCATAAAGACAGAGTTAGCAGCATATAAGAAAAAGGTACTCTCCCTGGAGAAGGCTGTGGGGTAAACCCTGAAATGGCCTTGTATGTATTTTTGTAGAAAAGACCTCTATAGTTTGAAGAACAGCACAAAGGAAAGAACCAATGTGTTTGTCCCTAACTCCAGTAAACAGCTGAACAAGCTGAGATCAGAAGCTAACCAGTGGTGGCACTTGATGTATCAGTAGTTCATGCAAAATTCTGAGTTGGAGGAAAGGCCAGATAGGCACATGACAGTCAGGTTGTCTGCCATGTGACAGAAATGGGGGGGAAAAGATGCAAAAGAAAGAAGAAGAGAAATGCTCTTTGTAACAGCATTTTGAATGACTGCCAGTAGGGCAAATCTGAACTTGTAAAATCTGTAGAAAATATTAGTGATGTAAGATAAAACCTGGACAAAAGCTTGTGGATGAAATTTGTCCCACGTGATTACAGAGCTGAGAGGTCCAAGCCCAGCTGGTATTCAGGTAAGGGATTTCAGCAAGGAGAATGCAAGACAATTCTACTGGATTCACTTAGACTATTGTCCTGTCTCTGAGAAAGGTGAGTTGCAGATTCCTCTGGAAGAGAACTAATATGAAAACTGGAAAGGCAAGAATGGCAATACTGACCACAGAAATAACTTGTGGAGATGCTAAAAAAACATTTGAGGACAGGAAAGACTGACTAATAAAGCACAGCTAAACCAGATAGGACACCTTTGTTTTTTCCCATGTAAGACTAGCTTTAATAGTAGTCAAGAGCTCTTTCTTCCATATCGCTTCCCCAGATCATCTCAGAGGAAACTGCCTCACTAGTCCCTTAAATACACAGAATGCATAGAATAAAAGTCAGGAAATACTAGACTTCCAAAGGTAATGCTTCTAAGAGCTAATGGAGGGAGGAAAATAATAACCAAAACAAAACAACAACAGCAACAAAAAATAAAGAACAACAAACTGGAGTTTTTCACACAATCTGTAAGGGTGGATGCCTGTTTCCCATGATTGTAGGTCACTCTTCAGTGCTTCATCTTGATATGAATAGATCCCTCAATAGTTAATTTAGCCAAGGGAGGATTCAGATCAATCCTCCTCACTCCAGCCATGCTTCCTTCTAAATCAATAATGGCTGATGAATACTGCTGCCAAGCTCACAACACAGACACAATGGAAATCCTGCTCTTTCAGAAAGTTCCTTTGCAAGCTCTTTGGATAAAGGGTGCTTTACTGCTTCTCTGCAAAATCTCAGCAATGAAGCTGAATACCTGATGATGCTGTCATTCTGCAGAAGCAGCACTACACTGGTAACCTGCACCTTGCTGCTCTTTGAGGATTTAGTAAGAGCTGTTTGAATTCCTTTCCAAATGAATTCAAACACATGCTCTATAGAGCTTGCATCTTTAATAAAATCTGAAAATATGTTTTTTGTTGTTTTTGTTGTTGTTGCTTTGTTTTGTTTTTAAGCTAGCTTTTGTTTTCAAAACACATGCAATTTTGTTTTTCAGAATCTCTCTCTGATAATTGGAAGAGTGATTTTATTTAAGTTATATAAGTTGTAGTTCTGTAAGCAACGCAAGCTATCTGAATTAAAATTTAGCTCGGTTGTTCATCTTCTGGAAGAATTAAGAAAATCAGGAAAGCCAGCTGGATTTTGCAGTTCACATACATAAATAAATAAAATATACATAAAATATACATATGCTCACATACATAAATAAAATCTCTAATGTACACCAATAAACTATACTAAAAGAAGATTCCATTTTGTTAACTAGAAAGATATGATACACTCTTTTGAGAATTCAATCCTTTTTAATGTAGATATGCCCAGTAAAAACTATGTCTGAGTATAAACCATAAGATCATTGTCCATAGTTAACAATGGTTTATAGGATAGTTACTTAAAAATTCCAATAATTAATAATAAATATCACTTTTCAATTGCACATGAAACTCTGATACTAAAAATAATACCAAATTTACAAACATGCCGCTCCAGAGTATGCAGTCAGACTTGGCAGTTATAAGTACGGATTTGTGGCTAGAAGGATGCATTCTCCTTGAAGCTGTTTGTGCATCCTACTTATCAGAAAAAAGAGATTTCCTGGAGATTTCCTTTAATTAGCTGGAACAAGCCATTAGTAAAACAAGCAACTAAAACCATAAGTGTATAAGCCATTAGTCTTCTAGCATAGTTTGTACAAAAATAATAATTAAAAATATATCCTAAAATTCAATAAGGAAGCAGCCAGATTGAATAACAACCATTTCTACATGGGCAACAATGTTTATGAGTGTAGGAAGGGAAAAGATAGCAGTCAGTGAAGATAACAAGAAGAGAGGACAGACATGCTCCATATTAATGTGGTTTATGTCCCTTACTTTTTAGCTCATTAAAGGCTCCACTTATCCTTGTGGCAATCAGAAGTAATCATTGGTGCCAATGATGTGTTTGTATTTGGTCATTAATATGATGCAATGTCATTTCAAAAAAAAAAAAAAAAATCAGATGAACTTCAAGCTTTGAAACACAGCTATTTTATTTTGACTGTTTACTGGAGTAGCCACTTCCCAGTGTGATTTGAATATGACTTGTGAGGTGCACTTCGAGGGGCTCACATGTGGCAATAGAAGTGTTTCTTCTATTAACTATAATGAGAATTGCATGACTCATTCCACTCACACCAGGCTAAAATGTACCCCTGTGGTTCTGTACTATGTATATTGACTTGAATGAAGTTTTGTGTAATAAGATTTAAATTGTAATGACTCATTATGTCAACCTTTTTTCTGGTATTTTACATAGTAAGTGTACTACATAGTGTGCAGTATGCTACTGCAGAAAATCCTAGTAAGTATGATAAGATGGCAGTGGGTAGCTAAAAACCAGACAAACAAACAAAAAAACACACTGTTATTAAAAGTTCTGACAAAATCTTGGCACAATCATAGTTTCAAAAATAAGTTTGGCTGTTTTTTTTTTTTAATGTGTGTGTGTGTTTTCACTGACATTATCATTGGCCCAGAGTACACTCCTGAAGCCATTACATTTAGATGTGTATCCTCATTTAGTGGGTGGAACAAGATATTTTTGTTTATATGGGTTTGAAGTGAATGATGTGAAAATATTATTTTTCACAACTGTTTAAACATTCAGACATACACACAAACACAACTGTTTCCTAATAATCCTTTTATCTGCCTGAAGCTGAAATAACTTTCTTTCTTGTAAGGATCTGTTATTGAGAGTTATTTATTAGTAACTAGATGTTGACCTTGATTTCATCAAAAAATAAGTACAGTCCCAAAGAGCTCTTGATTTTCATTTTAAATTGCATAACATGTAGACTATAAATACAAACTGTTTTGCTCAGAACAGTGGCATTTTAACTGCTTGAAATAAAAGGTTTTCTGGATCAGCGTTTTCTCTCATCTTTTCAATGTATATTGGTGGCCTGTTACAAAGATACCTCTGAAACTTCCAAAGCTGTTTCGAGCTAGATGTGATGGTGGAAAATTATTTTTTATTCACTCAAGAAAGTGTTAAAAAAAAAAAAAAAAAAGGAATGGATATTTTGTGCAAAATCACCTGTAGATACATATCTTTCCTTCTTATAATGATTACCTATAGAGTACTTAAAGAATTACTATGCCCTGAGATACCATTTTGTGCCTGATTACTTTAATAGACAAATCTCGCTAATCTACACACAGAAGTAAATGGCCTGTAAGCCTAGACTGTGGCTCTTTTGTGACAGTTTTTGAAGAGAGAGGTTAATGAAACTATGGAACAAACATACATACACATCTTGCTGTATGTATCTGCATTCATCTACAAAGCACTGGTTTCTAAATGGTGTCCCCATTTAAATATCCACTGCAACTATGAACACCCTTCTCTCCCCCTGAACTTCCTGTTTCAGAATTTCATATCATCAATCAAATCATTTAATACTAAAGGTTGGGAAAATGGGAAAGGGACCAGAAGATTGACAAAGAAATAAGAAAGATAACTGAAGCTTAAAGCTTCTTACAGTCTGTCACAGTGGCTCATGTTACCCCTACATCAGTGCTCTTGCTTCTTTTAAATATCTAAGTATTTATGGAGTAGCTACCAGAGGCAGTGAAGTGAAAGCTACAGAACTGGCAGACATCAGTTTCTAATAGCTGATGGCCTTCCTCCTTTTCTCCCCTATTATATATGCTCTGTGAAATGTTATCAATGAACAAACAGCAACCAAGCCAGATTTTAATTTTCCCAACTCACTTAGATGTACTTTGTCTCACCCTCCCAGCAAACTGGTAGGAATTTTTGGTTTGGTTTGCTTGTCTTTTTTGCTGGCAGCTCTTCCTGCTCTCATTAGTACATGAAAGTCTAATTGTGTTGAGCAGCTCTGTCTTGGCAAGCAGCTTGCAAATTATATGTGAACTGGGATGGGAATCTCAGAGAAGCCTAGCAGATGTCATTAATTCTACTCTTAGTAGGTAAGTTTTTCTCAGGTGAATGATATGCTATTCTTCTTACCTGAAAAGATGGTAGAGATTTTTTCCTAAGCCTTCTGCATTGTAGTATCAATTAAGGTATGCAAGAAATATGCTCATAACTAATTAGAAATCAGTCAGAACTTCAGTGTGAAATTTAGAGAAAAAGAGCTTAATACAGTAGAGAATCAAACAATTACTTTCTGCTTATTGAGTAGTGACTCAATATCTAGTTTGTTAGCTATGTTTATGTTTTGTTTTGTTTTGTTTAGTCTATTTTTGTTTTTAATCAGTATCTTAATTCAAAAGCACAAAGGGAATATATCTATGTTTTATTTCCCTTGTAGAAAAAATAAAAATAATAATAATAAAAAGCCAAAACATAAGATTGCAGACTCATTTTTTTTTTCCCCAATAGGATCATAAATTATCTAAAGTTTCTTCATCTACAGAATGCCCAGATGAATGCACTGAGATGCACAAAGATGGGAACCTAAAAAGATTATACTGATTCAACGATTCCTGCCAACAAGTGAAATAAAAATCATGTCTTTTTCATAATATTTAAAATATAGGGAATTTATTTTTCTCATTTAATTTTTTCATTGTATCAACAAATCATTTAATACACATCAGTGTCAAATGGAAGTGTATAAACATAGCTGAAATGCAAATGTATGTTATCCATCCATTTTCATTTTCCTTGAAAATACTTTTTTTTTTCCCACTCTGTTCTCTGCAATTGGAAAGGCAATACTGTTTTATGAGTGCAATGGTAATTAATTCTGGCATTTTTTTTCTTTAACTACTTCTTTTCTTGGTGCTTACAGAAGAACTTTTCAAAATTAAATACACAGGGCTCCTTTTCAACACTAATATTGATCTTTTGTCTTTTAACAAATAGACAGAAACAATACCCAACAAGGAAAAAATAACAAGCTGACATTACTCAAAAAGCAAAATCAACTTTTTGTTCTTTTATTAATGACTACTGTGAGCAAGCCAAGATCCAGCAGCACCCCAAGAGAAAAGAAGAGAGTCCTTCAAGTATCAGTGATATGGTCAGTAGTTAAATCCAATAGATGGATTTTTTTTCCCCCTCTTGAACCTAAAAATTAAGAAAGAAATTCAAATGAGAGCTCTGCAGTTCTTTTTCTTACCTTAACATGCTTTTCAACATCCATGGCAGTGCCTTTCAAAAGGGGCTACAAATACTTTAATCCACGAGGATGCAGGAAATGAATCCTAACCATAAACAAACATTGCCCCTGTAGTCCAAGTATACAAGATAAGGTTATGCAATCTCTACCCCTTGTGCCTAACCTGGCAGGAATACAAGTGGCAATGTATCATAGCATTTTGTGTATGCACTTCTCAAAGTTCAGTCCTTTGGATCTGAAAGTACCAATGTGTGTGAATGGACAGAAAACAAAAAATAGCAGGCTAAAGAGAAAGTGTATACTGAGAGATAGTGTTTAAATCCTTCTGAGGTCTGATAAGCTCTGAAGGCTGGTGGTCTAGATGAATCTGCAAAAAGATCACTGTGACCCTCCATGAGTTGGCCTCCCATTTGTTAACTCCATCCATGTTACTGTGAGTGACAATGTGTGTGTCTGAACTGTGAGTTGGTATCCATATGGCATGAATAGTTACCTGTGGTTAATAATGAAAGCTTTATTAATAATATGAACTTAAGTAATACAAGGTATTTTAATAAATATTGGTCATAGTCTGTCTCCCCAGCTTGATCTCCTACCAGGAGAAATGTTATTTATAATAATTTAATATTATTTCTATTTGGAAAGGGAAAGGGGTGAACCATTTAATGCAAGGTGTGCTAGGTAGTTGCAGAGGAGACCTGGACCCCTTTATCTAAGTGTTGTGCAGTAACTTCACTTCCTGAATGGGTAGGTTCTACCAGCAATAAACACCTTACAATTTCTTTTTATTAATATATTTATGAGCCTTCAGTTCATATTAAGTTTAAAAGGGTCATACTCTTTTGTTTTGATGGTGCAAAGGATTCTGGTTTGCTTTTGCTGTTTTTAAATCTTAACTAGAGCCAGAAGGCTGGATCGTTGTAGACATAATGTATTATCATTAACTTCATGAAGCAATTTCTCATGTACAATTTTGCTAGTGCAGACATTCTAGCTTTTAGTTTAATTGAATTTGTTGATAAATCTGTCATGACATGCTTTCTATATATGATCTTTCTACAGAAAAATTATTTCTACAGAATAAAATTCTCTTCATGAATAGGATCAGAACAAAGCTTGGACACTTCTAATCACATATTGAACTGGTTTCTAATAAGCAGTAGGAAGGACTTAGATTGGCTGTCTCTTCATTTATGATTTTCCCGTTAACATTTGCAATGAGAAAAACAAACAAACAAACAAACAAACAGAAACAACAAGCATATGTTGAGATCACACATTTCAGCAAATGTTTTCATTAAATATTACCAATTTTTTTCATTATTGAAAGTGGAATAATCTTTATTTCATCAATGAAGCCAGTAAACAAATGCACTATTGCCTGCAGTGTCTTTTATATTAGAATTTCAGTTTCTACACTTGTCCCCAAGGCCAAGAAAGAGCATGACTTCGTGTTCTCAGTGTGCTGTGTTTCATCAGGTTGTGTCTTAGTATATACATGTTACTTTAGATCTAAGGAGATGTGACAGAAGGTAACAGACTATACTGTGGTGCTGCAATGTCAGCCTGATCACCAGAAAGATTAGAAAATGCAGTGCTGTAAGCACATTGACTGGAAAGCAGAAAGCAAACATAGTAACAGGTTTTTTTTTTTGGACAGGAAATCAAATAATTGGAGTACATGTGCTCTGTCATTGAAAAACAAACAAACAAACAACTGTTACTGCCATGAGAATAAGTTTGCTTTTCATTTTGGTATGGCAGCAAGTGATTATCACCTTCAGTAGAACTGGATCAGACAGTGAGTATATTGTAGATACATGGAAGAGGAAATAGTGACTAAGCACTACTGGATTTAACACACTTTATTGTAACAATAATTAAAAAAATATATTTTTTTCTGAATCTGTGTTTTGTTACTTTTTATGATGGTGGTAGTATGTTTTGTTTATTTGTTTGTGTTTTTTTGGTTGGTTGGTTGATTTTTGTTTTTGTTTTTTGGTATGAGAATCTTACTGACTTCAGTTTGCATATTTTTTGGTAATAAGACAGCCTTTCTTATTACAGTGCTACATTTTGTATCTCTTTGACCACAAGATGTTCCAGTTACTTAAAGCTTTCTTGGTGTTATTGCACTGAGAAAATTTACTTCAGTAGCCCTAAAAGCCATTCCAGGAATAAGACTTGATCCTGCACTCAATTATCTGTCCACATTCCATCAAATATCTGAAAAGAGGTTAAACAAAATGTAAGAACACCAGGCCTTAGATTAGCCAGTAAATGTTATCTGGGAATTGACTTTTTTCTTTCCCCCTAATGCAACAAAAATTAATGCCAGCAAGCATCTTGATTGTATCAAAACTAGCCTCACTTTCATGACTGCCAAACTGTTTTTACAAACTCAATTATCAGTCATTTTAATTTCCCTGTAATTCATAAAAAAATGCAGAGGAGGACTCACATCTTAGAAGAGGATGTAATATTGGTGTGGTCATGCAGAACAACATTGTCCTTAAAAGTTATTAAAGCCAGTCAGTGGGAGAAAGGAAATAAAATTAGCTCATCTTAATTCAAAGTCCTATTTTATTTTAATTGTCATTTGGCTGTTGGGAATCACCAACCCTATCCAACCTTCATATTTATATTCTCTCTCATTTCACATTTATGTTTTTGTAAACAAGCAAAAGCTTACCTTTGTAAGTTTTTAACTGGCCGGTTTCTGAAACTTTTCAAATAGATTTTTTCAGTGAAATGTCTATTTGACATTACTGAGTAATCTGAAGTAATACACCATGAGTTACCATACCATACCTTCTTCTGTTAGATGAGACATCCAACTATAAATTTGGTGACTGTGGCCACTTCAGCATGCTGAGTATTCAGGAAAAATTCTAACAAAATTTTAGTTTAGTCTAAAACTAAAAAGAAGATAATTTTTGACAGTCGCAGTCCAGGTAGTTATGCCCACATGCATTTATTAGCACACTAATATGTACAACAGCACAAGAGGCAGGGAGAGAGAGTGTAAGTGCCTAAGTGGAAATGCAGTGAATAACCTTAAGGATTAAAGTGCATCAGATCTTTATAGCAAGTGACACAGTCCTGCTGTCAGTTACTGGAAAAATACCTCTGCTTCTTCCTTTTATGAAATCACTCTCTGTGAGGTTTCAAGGACAAATTGAAGAGGATTGTTTTTTCTCTTTCTTTCTTTCTTTCTTTCTTTCTTTCTTTCTTTCTTTCTTTCTTTCTTTCTTTCTTTCTTTCTTTCTTTCTTTCTTTCTTTCTTTTCACTCCAATTTTTAATAATATACTGACATGAAGCATCCTTCATTGTTTTGGCACATGATACTCTCCAACACTCCAGTCCCCATTTTAGGTACAAATTAATTTTGAAATACCTGAAATAAAGGCATATATTGGGCAAAAGAGTTCACAATTTGTTTGGCTCAGTATAGATGGGAGGGGGGAGCAGACAGGAAGATCTGAGCAATATGTACAAATTGTTAAATAGTACAAGGAAAAGCAATGTGACAGAAGAATTTAGAAGACCAAAAATAAACTGAAATTAGCCATCTCTCAGTGTTTACTTTACCAGAAGAGGAATTTGTGTTGGTTATTTATAAATATCACCAGGGAAACAACTAACAATAATGCTATCTCTTCCTATTACAAGGAATTTGTGCCATGTTTTACCTCATCCTCCCCAAACATACACCTCATTTTGGACACAAACAGTGAAACCGAAATATCCGCATTCCAGCAAGCTTAAAATAGGAGTGTTTTTAGTTATATTTCCCCATCTGCCATATAAAAGTCAACTCTGATTTGGGGACATGAAGCAAAATTTCATCTAAAATTTAGGTTCTTACTTATGTGCAATGTTATCTTTGCAGAAGAGGTAATTTCTAGAAATTAGATAGTTCAGGAAATGTCTTTTATAATAATAAAAAATCTTTCACCATCTTAACCTCCACATTAATGCAGAGCTTATACTAATGTACCTGCACAGCTTATACTAATGTACCTGCACATCAAGTGTTAAAAGAATGTGCTAAAAAAAGTCTGAGAAGCTGCACTCTCCATCCCCTAACCACAGATACTATTGTCCACTAGATCTGCCTGTTTCTGAGGCAGAAAGGCAAAGCAAGTAAGAAAGAAGATAGTTTTACTTTTCTCTTGTAAATCTATTCTGCTTACTTAGAAAAAGACAAACAGATAGATCTGTGGATTATTCTGAAATTTTATTGAAAAAAAAAATCAATTTTAAAAGTAGCTGGACTGCTACTGTTAAAGTTTAATTTAAAATCTATTTAAAATTTAAATATTATTTATTTATTTATTTGTCTTGTATTCTTCATAGTGTATTTACATCCTGTTAATGAAATGTCAGAAAGCTCTGTCTGCCTGGCAGCTCACAAGAGCTGAGTATTGAACCCTTACCCCACAGAGGTAGTATCACAGCCACCCACAGTTATGAATTCACTGGAGTCACTGCTGTGCTAGCAGTGAGAGCCCCAGTCTTATTATTGTTTATGAATTTTCAGGAAATGATATAAACATGCAGTATTAAGACTTGCAAAATTTGCTGAAGCCAACATATTCCACAAATTCATCCTTTATTGCTATTTACAACCTGAAAACAAAAATGCTTTTGATTTTGGAGGGTTAACTTACCTAAACATACAACAAACCTTTACATTTCAAGTGTGTTACATTTTTTCAGCTACCCTTTGGGACCACTAGCCAAGATTTTACAAAAGAAGACACTTAAAGGTCAGAAACTATTCTGACTGAAGTGGTTTTATATCCTGTGTGCTGAAATACAGAAAAGAGAACATCAGATGACATGCATGTCAGCTCTCAGTTCAGACTCTTAAATTGATATGCCTGTATTTACTGATCTTGACAAATCTGAATGCTGGACACCAGTGGAAATCCAGAGTTTAGAAGCAATGGCTAGCAGGTGAACCCAGATAAAGAAGGGATACCTGCTGCATAGACAGGCTTTATTTCTGTGGCCTCAGTGCATAACAGGACAGAGTAATAACTCTCAGTGACTATGAGAAAGCTGAACACTTGTATCACAGACTCAATTTCTTGTTCATGTGGTTTTTGTACTGCAGATTACACTGCTGTCAGATGAATATTCCATCTAAAACACTTCTTAGCAAATAACTTTTTGAGTATCATGTTGAAAAAGAATGCTTTCCATTAATTTTAATAAAAAAGATATCTTTGTCTTACTCTTCCCACACACAAATTGCGATAAAAACAAGCAAATAAAGTCATAAAGTATGCCTGACTCAAACCCTGCTCCGTGTGTCCAGCAGATAGCAGTATGTGGTGGTTTTACTCAGGTGGGTGGCTGAGCTCCACCACAACCTCTCTCTCATTTCCCCTTCAGAAGAGGAATGGGGAGTAAATACAATGAAAAGGGCTCAAGGGTTGAGATAAGGTTGAGGAGATTACACAGTAATTATAATGACGAGCAAAATAGACTCAGCATAGGGAGACAGTAAGATTTGTTACCTATTACTAACAAGCTAGAGAAGCAAGAAACAAAGGAAAGAAACCAAAAGCGCCATTCCCCCCACCCCACCCCTCTCTTCCACCTCCTCCCCCTGAGCGGCACATATGAACGGGGGAACAGGGGTTATGGTCAGTCTACAGCACTTCTCCACTGCTCCTTCTTGGTCACTCTCGTCCCCTGTGCTGTGGGGTCCCTCCCACAGGATGCAGTCCTTGCTGAACTGATCCAGCATGGGCTTCCCACAGGCAGCAGCTCTTCAAGAACTGCTCCGGATATGGGTCCATACCATGGGATCGATTCTTCAGGAGCAAACTGCTCCAACCTGGGTCCCCCATGGGCAGCAGCTCCTGCCAGGTCACCTGCTTCTGCATGGTCTCCTCTCCACAGGCTACAGGTCAAGCCTGGAATCTGTTCCAGCAGGGGTCTTCCACGGACCACAGCCTTTGTCAGAGCAGGTCCACTTGCTCTGCCATGGTCTCCTCCATGGGCTGCAGCGTGGAACCCTGCTCCACTGTGGTACTCTGTGGGCTGCAGGGGGACAGCCTACTTCACCATGGTCCTCACCACAGGCCGCAGGGGACTTCTGCTCCAGCGCATGGAGCAGCTCTCCCCTTGACCTTGGCACCTGCAAGGCTGGTTCTTACTCCTCTCACTCTCCCAGCTGCTGTGTGGCGCAGCATGGTATCTTGTTTGGTTGTTTTTTTGTTTGTTTGCTTGTTTCCCCTGTCTTAAATATGCTCTCACAGAGGCACAAAACAGCATCACTTATTGGCTTAGCTCTGGTCAGCTGCAGGGCCCTAACCTAACATGGGGCAGCTTCTAGATTCTTCTCACAGAAACCATCCCTATGGCCCCCTGCTACCAAAACCTTGCCCTGTAAACCCACTACACAGTACAACAGCCTAAGACAAAATATTCACCTCGTACATGTGGAGATTTTCCTGGTTGGCGTTTGCCGTGGGATCTTCCTCATCCCTTCCAATTCATGTAGTCTTGGTGACTGTCTAAATCCTATATACTTGTATAAATGGTCAAAAATATCTGGAACAAGTACAGTGTATCCTATCATAATGAATGACTTAGCTACCTGAGATGGAAACCCAGAATCTCTCAGAAGGCTGCTCTACCTCTTCCATTCATGGAAATGTAAAAGACAGAATCAGGCTTTTAGTTACTTTATTTTTTAATTACGTTGCCTTGTAAGTGACATACCCTCTAGGTCTTACACAATTCTAAGCTGCAATGACTCTGGCATTTTTCCTTTTTTTAAAAAAAAATAAAAAATGTGTCTATCCATAGGAGCTTCAGCAGCTATACAATGGCTTCATTTCACTTTTGTAAAAGTATTAGAAATTATTCAGGCCTCAAGACAAAAATACTCAAAGTTGAGTTTTTTATCACTTAAACATCAATACCTCTGGCTGCACACAAACTATTCAGAATACTTTCACAGAGTTGGCAGAAAGCAAAGAAAGACATTTTTCACAATACTGCTATCAATTAAGCTTCTTGTCTCACAAAGGCAAACTCATGCCTTTGGCAGCTTCCTGTCCAGGACAGATTTGGTCACTGTCATCATCAAACAGGAACCAAGGATGTCTTCCGTGTATTGATCTCCATTATGTGGCTGCAGAATTTTTTATTATTTTTTTTAATGTAAGAATGTAGACTATACTGGAGAAAGCAGAAGCTTCATAGGGGAGAAATACCTGACTTTTTTTTTTCCTTAGATGTAAGGTCCACTTATTTGGGTTTCTTGTTCCAGCCCTTAATCTATGGTAAATTGTTTGTCCATGACGAAGTTATTAACTGACTCAGTTTACTGTCTGGGCAGGCAATAATCAGATGTGGGAGTGCGAGGCCAATCCTAATCAGCATTGTTCCAGGAACATGCAGCTAATGGTCTTATGGCAAGAAATTGAATCTCTGTCCTTATCAAATCAAAGATTAAGAAATCTTTGAGCATGAAGATTTCAGGCTCATTGTTTCCTCTTTGCAGAACAAGTCTCTCCTCCCTCCTCTCCAAAGAGTGGAGAACAGAAAATAAAGGATTTCCCAAAACATTCAGTCCTTAGAACACAGCATGCAGGAAGTCTGCAAGACTCCGTACATACTGAGTAGGTGCATTGGGCAAGTGTCTGCATATTTTCAGGGAGATTTAGTCGCGTAACTATTGTTTCTTTCTGGTCACTTATGTCTTTAAAAGTCTTTGTAACTGTATGCATTCAGACTTTTTAAATAACCAGACTGTCTTACATAATTACTTAGACCTTACATATAGCCAATCAAACTTCTCTTAGTAAAAGTTTTTGGTGAAGGAAGTTAATTCACATTTGGCAGAAATATTCTGAGCTCACATTGTTTGGAACATTAATTTCTCTAAGAATTAGGTACAGACCTTACCATCAGCATCAGCAAGTGTGATGGGAGTTCTGAAGAGATTTTTCTTTCTCCTTGATTTCGCTCAGCAAAGACAGAAAAACAGAAATATGAACATTTCATCTAGCATTTCTCTCACATAAGCAGTTCCAATTCCTCCATTTCTAAAATGAGAAGATACAAATTGGAATAAGCTCCACAAGATTTATTATTTAATGTTTCATTTTTGTCCACAGAATATCAACCAATCTTGCTTCCACCATTAATTTAATGATGACCATGACACCAGGTAGCAGAAGTTAATGAAGGTTCTTCCAAACAACTTCACTAACTTACTCTCTTTTGATGCATCTAAATAACCCAACTAGAGCTCATGGCAGACTTCAAAGCTAATTATCAACTAGTTACTGCCATTTTAGTACTGTATATGTATGTATAAATTATACCAATACTGGCACTTAAAACAAACAACCTACCCACCTTTCTTCCAAAAAAAACAAACAAACAAACAAAAAAAAAGTGACACTGTAGTACTGTAGTACCAGGAGCATTAGGTGACAAAAACACAAAAACAGAAACTGCAATCTGGTTAGTATCTTCCAAAGTGAGTCTTAATTGTCTTATTAGTTGGAGATTGATGAAAGAATTTTTTCAGCCATCATTTTAAGTGAACACTAAGTTATTCAAAATAACTTTGAGAATCAAATAATTAGTCAAATAACACACAAAGTCAATAATGTGTGACCATCAACAAATGACAAATGTATGAGCAATGGAACAATACTGGTTAGCTTCAGAGAATTCCTGTGTATCCAACATTAATTGTTTATTCCGGTTATTACATTCATTCAAATGTATGAGAAAGCAAACTATTGATTTACTGATGTCAAGGAGTACTTAATGCAACAGTTTAAACAAAGCATGGCTGTCTCCATATATAATTCATGTTTATTATAAATGTAAAGGAGAAGAAAAATGCTACAAGAGTATGTGTAGGCTCAGCTATGTAAATACCTCTTGTTTTCTGAATGTAATAAATACTCTGTTTACCTGTAGAAATAATCAGAATTTTTCCTGCACTGGGTAGGTAATTTCCAGAATGAGAGTCGGTGTTATTAAAGGCATTCTCCAAACACAAATAGCTTCATTCCAAGTTAAAGCATATCATTTGGTATTTAAAAAACTGTCCGGATTTGTTGCTTTATTCTTAACACACTTGACACATGTGCTTCACAAATTTTCAAATGGATCTAAAACATGTCCTGTGTTACATTTTTTGTGGGATGGCACTCATTTAGAGAATGCACAATGGTGCAATCTTCTTCTGTTTGCTCAGAACCCTGTTTTTCTGTTATTGACCTAGTAATGTGGTTATGTCAAGATATCTTTAAAATTTTAAACTTCTGGTTCACTCAATTTCATTAGCAGATGTTTTCTCCTTTTCCATATGTCAGCATCACATTATAGTAATAATAATAGAATTATTATTATTATTACTATAAAGTTATAGTAATTATTTTAATTACTATTAAAATGTAGTAATTATTATTACTATAAAATTATAGTAATAATATGATGCTCCCTCTCATTCCAGGAGTTTGTAATGTCTTCACTGGATACCCCTCACTTTTTTTCTTATCCTGATAAAAAGCAGAAATTTACTTGGGATTTGTTTATCAATTACATATTCACCATGTAATTGACGTGGGAAAAGTAATGATCTAGGTGCACATTTCTAATTAAAATATCATGCCAATTACTAACTTGAAATCAAAATCCTACTGTGTAATGGTTTATTATGCAATGTATCTGAACAAACCAACGCAGGGCAATGCATAGCCCCTTTTTGTTTCAGTGTCTTCAGCAAAATAGGTCCAGACCACTAAGCTACTCAGAAATAGTGTATCAGAGTGAATGAGAGCATGTGTAAGTCCCTTGAAGGCATAATAATGATAGCGCTTGTTAAGGTCACTATTTTCATTTCAAAGTACAGCAACAACTCTTTAAAAAAAAAAAAATCACAACCAAGAAGAACTAAGAATTAGCACAGTGTCACAGCATATTTACAGATGCTATGTCATGCCTGTACACAAGAAAATAGCCCCAGAGTAAATAATTGCCTAAAATACAGGAACTCATTTAGACCATAGAGAATAATCAACCAGAAATCATAAATGCTTTGGATAACAGAAGTGATCAATCATCATCCAATTACCTGTGTAGATAAGATGTATGCTTTTAGAGAGTGAGTTACTGTGCTAACTCTTGTCTCTTTGCTTGTAAGGTCTTCAAAAAATAATAATTCTGATCTTGAAATAAATAAGGTTTGAACTTCTCTTTTACTTTAATATAATTCTTAGCAGATTAGACTTGGTAAGGCTCTTAGCATTTTAAGTCTTAAAGTACTGTCTTTAAATAAGCTTGTCTTTGCTGACCTGTCACCTTTAAGTTATTTGCAGAGAACTTTGATTAAGTAGCATTAAGTAAGTCTTTTCCCTAAATGATCCAGAAAATGTAACTTTAAATAGGTCATTAAAAAAATAAATAAATCTGCGCTAATTTCCTCAAGTCTTTTCCCACTATTTGTCTTAATAGGTAAAGCCCTGTCTGCATTTGCTAGGGGTTGCAGCCCTTGCTGCCAACAAAGAAGGTAGTCAGTTAGACACATTCCTACAGTGACCTCAGAGCTTTCATATGAACTCTCTGCCTTCTGGAAATACTGTACTTTACTTGGAAAGCACCTTTCTCACTTCCAGTCCTACATTTTCTGAAAATTTTTGAGTTCTGCCGAGCACACTCAAAACTGTCTGCAGTCCTATTTAACTCTCTGCAGTCCTGTTTTTCTTACTTGCCTTTAAGAACTTTCAATTTTATCAAAATAATTTCATCATTCTCATATTTCTTTTCTTTTTTTTTATTTTTTATTTAAAAAAACAGAGTTAAGTGCATTGGGAAGTAACCTACAGCAAAAGTAAAATGACTACATATATTTAGTTACAAATAAAAACATCCTTCTTCTTAAAATATTTTCAACTGACCTTTTTGGTCCTGTTAACTAGAGAAGGGATTGTTTCTGAGACTGGTTTAGATGCAATAATTGCTTAAACATGACATTTAGGATTTGCTCAGAGGTGAGAGGCAAAAAGGGACCTTTTTCCAATCAGTGAGCAATGTCTTACATTTCTTCCTAGTCTCCTTATCCTCAGCTGTTTCTGAACACATCTTGTACATAAGAACTTCTGTAGACGATGCAGCAAATTTTCAGCCTGTAGGAAGTTTGAGCAGTTAAGAAGACTAGCATAGCACTAATAAAATCTAAACGCTTATAGTCAAATCTTATTCCTGATGCTGCTAAATGGGAACTTACAACTTAACATAATAGGCAATTTAGCATATAAATGTGCCCCATAAAAGCAGGATGTTGGCAGTGCAAAACTATAAATGTTAACCTTTGGGCAAGCTGTTAGAAATGTGCTACAGGCTTTTGCAATTTTAATGAACTTGTTTGCACATATGAGGTTTATTTTGTACTAAACACTAAGGATACACACACAGACTAAGAGGAACACCTTCAGAAACGCAGACCTGTAGGAGTTCATCACAAAGCACAGGCCTACAAAATTTGTTACCTTTTCTTTTTTTTTTTTTTTAATTTGCCATTCTGAAGCTGTCTTAAACATTGAAAACAATTTCATAGCAGTGTAAATAAATTAAATTAATGGAATTAACATTATTGTACCTTACCATGCATCAGTAGTACTAACATACATAGGTCTAAAAGATGGAACATTTTGTGTCTGAATTTTAAGAACAGAACATCACCTACATACTTTGCTTTGTTGCTCTGTATTATGCCACTTCACATGCTGTTAAATATATCCTTGACATTAATTTTGTGTAGAAAGCAACTAAGAAATTTATTTGTGTAACCGTAAAAAGAAAAATCCTTTAAATCATTAATATTAAAAATATTCGCACTCACTTATACTTCGCCTATGAAATAAATGGTTCATTGCATTTCTATTAGAATTTCTTAGTTTAATTTAGTCAAATCTAAGGTAATTACCTGTATTCTCCTAAATTCAAGACTGCAATATAAATCTTCTTAAATTTAGTGAACAGAGAAATCTTGTGAATAGATGTAACAGAATATGTATGATAATGCATTACACTTCTTACATGTATAGTATGTATTACATGTCTTGCCTTTGTGTAGCTATATTTATACATCAGATGGAAATTCATTATTTTGGAATTATTCCTGTAACATTTTTATGATATGAAGCATTACCCTGAAGTACAAAAGGAAAATCCTTGGGGTAACACTTTCTTTTTCAGATCGTTGCCCATTATGATCCCTCAGGAAAAATTAAAAAATAAAAAATAAAAAAAATAATAAAAATGCTCACTAGCATTGTGGCTCCACTTATGGCAAAAGACAGAATCAGGACAGGAACACATTTCTCATTGCTCTCATTAGTCTTGCAGAAGATGCTCAGTGTCAATAGAACTCAAAGATACACTGGGCATACAGACCCTTGTATGAACGGTGTAAACATATCTTCTTCTACCCTTAATGCCTCTGTCTTTTCTGAGTATGATTAGTATGTCAGGTAAAACAAACAAACAAAAAATATATTTGTCAGATACACTTTTTCTGAAAAAGTAAAAACATTCCCAGTAAAAACATTCTTTTTCATTTTCTGGTTTAGGAAACCCAGCACTTTCTTGTCATAATAGATGGGTAGCCATTGCACTACACTTACATGAAAATATCAGGAAACTGTGAACATGAAATACAGCAACTTGTGTTTGGCTCATGTTACAATAATATCTAAGGCTTTGTCTGTTTCCTTCCTGGGTGCCAAAGATTATATGTGTCTCTGGCCCACAGCTTCTCTCACCTTTCTGATCTATAATATTTTTATGTTAAGATTTACAGGGAGTCTGAGGGTAATACTTGGTTGATCTTGATTGATCCATCATTCAGATTTTAAAATTTAGTAAATTTTGTTGACAATACAAAGATATTTTTTTTCTAAATTAGGAGACAAAAATTGGCAAAGTCTTCAAAAACTATGGTGGCTGTCATCTGTGTGATTTACTCCAAAGCATATCATTTTATTTACTCCAAAAATCTCCATTCCTCCAGTCATTTTTGTTTGCTGTTAAAGCAGATCATGTGCTATATATCCAAATTTAGTAGCTCTTTCATAAGTTATTATTCCAATAGTACCATAGATTATTCCAATGGTACTTTTATACCTCTTTGTTTTTAAAATATATGTTAATGATAAAGTTCAGACAAAAAAAAAAAAAAAAAAAAAAGAAACTCTGTTACTGTTTACGTATATATAAACAGTACTGAAGTGCAGAAAGAAATCTGTTCAGTGAGCTAGACCCTGAATTGCATGCTACACATTGAGTTACTGATATCACTTCCTGCATCTGCCATAGCATCAGCCACACTGCTGAATTAAATATAGTATCCACAGCATCTGAGATATCATTTCAATCAGAATTAATCACCTTTCATATGAGAAACATCATCTAAATGAATTATGTACATTAAGAACTGAATCTAATACACAGTGTATTAAATGATTCAATGAAATCAACTTGTGTTATAGAATAATGCAATTCTAGATTTTCTTTCTAGATTGTCTACATCTTTAAAGAAGCTTGTATGTAGTTTCTTTACTGGAATTTTATATTTAAGAGAGGTCCATGCCTTTCAATGAGACCAACAAAACTACATGACTTTTCAGAAAAACAAGAGCATGTTCATCTGGATATGTTCAGACACACTGATAAAAAAAAAATAATAATTATTATTATTAAATATTTGGATATTTTTATTAAAAAAAAATAATAATTATTATTATATTTTTTTAACTACACAACTATTTTGCTGCCAAACATATCTTGGCAAGTCCTTTTCTAACATAACTTGATTTTTTTTTTTCCACTAAACTGCTGATAATCTGTTGCCAAGCTTTACTATCTACTGCTTGGTACCATTCAGTCAAGTACATTCATTTTACTCATGCAAAAACCTCTGTGAGATTGTGCGTATCAGAAAAACATTTTCTGAACATGTTTAGCTTCAGTTTTATGGTCCTATTTCAGCACTAGCGTTTGTGTCTAGATATCCCAGAGCAGTGATAAATAGAGCCAAGTGTTGTTTATTACAAATGTTTGCTATCTTGAATGTATTGCCATCTCATTACAATGTTTCAGCTTTTGCATGGTCAGGTCTCTTACACTCTATTGCATTTGTGAAGGGAGCACTAATACTTAAAATAGTAGAAAGCAGAGGAAAAGAACACAGTTTCTAATACTTCTTGATATTTTCTTTTTATTATTTTTAACATCAGAAGCTGATGTCTCAGTATCCAAAACTTTCCGATTTTAGGATTCCCAGATGAAGATAGCTATGGTTAAAGCACAAGACTAATATAAAAAATATTAGTCTGGGTAATCTGCATGTTTGGGAGCTGTCATCCAACCAATGCATACAATGAAAAGTATGGATTACTTTGCCTCAGACTGCCAAAACAAGTTTGAGGAAACTATAGTAGAACTACTGACAGATTTATGACTTCCAGATGAGAAGGTCCAGCTTACCTTTTTTTCCTGCCCTGGCCTCTGTTAATACCATTGTGTGATTTCTGATATAAATAAACATGACAAATTTTACCTGTATTGCTTTATACAGCCCCTATGAAATATTGGCAGGCAGGTAATCAGGACAAATTCTGTAGGCAATACTTTAGCTGTATTTTCAATGAGTTCTGTAAAGAACTAGTATTATTATCATATGTAACAAGTGATTAAATTACAGTTAATTTATGGAATTCCTTAAATAGACGAAGAAATTGTCCTAAATATAAAGTAAGAGCAAATGTCAGACCTAACATACATCAGCTGTTTGAAGTCTGCCTGGAAGCTGATTAAAGTGGCATTCATTAGAGGTGACCCCTCATACTTAACATGGAATCATAGAATCATTAAGGTTGGAAAAGATCTCCAAGATCATCTGATCCAACCATCACCCTACTACCAATGTCACCCACTAAACCATATCCCTAGGTACCAGGTCCAACCTTTCCTTAAACACCCCCAGGGACTCCACCACTTGCCTGGCTCTCTGGAAGGTGGGTGCTTGGCATCATATGCAAGCTTGTAGGTGACAACTGTCTCTCTGGCTGCCCTCCCTGCCATTTAGAGGCAGACTGAAAAAAATGATCCAACAGAGACCTAACAAAGTTCAACAGCTTTTCAAGGGAAATGCAAAGGTCTATATTTGGAACATCACAACCCCATGTTACGCAACTGGGAGGACAACAACTGTCCAGAAATTGGCTTTGCAGAAAAGGATCTCAAGGTCTTGAGGGAAAAGTTGAAAACGAGACAGCAGTGTGTCCTTGTGGCAACAAAGACTAACTTCATATTATGCTGCGTTTACAAAAGCATAGTCAGTAGGTTAACATAAGTGTTTATTCCCTTTAATACAGCATTTTTTGAATCACATCAAGAGTACTTTGCCCAGTTTTGAGCTCCAAGTACCTAGACAAACTTTTAAAAATTGAGATATCTAATCTCTTATTTTAAAAATATCTAATATCTTTACATTGCATGTAAATTTAACCTTAGAGATATCTGATATTTATTCTCACTTACCTATTGAATATTTCATAAGGAAGACAGAAGTAGAGTTTTCTCAGATATGCACAACAGCAAGACTAGCAGTGATGGACATAAGTTCTAACAAAATAAAGTTTTGGTTAGACATAAGTAAAATTTCTTCACACTGAAAATGGTCCAACATTGTAACAAGTGCCCAGTGAGGCTGTGAAATCTCCATCACTGGAGGTATTAAAAACTTCAGAGGAAAAGGCACTCAGCAACCTTGCCAAATTAGTCTTGTTTTGAAGAGGGAAATTGAGTTGATGACCAAAGGTCCCTTCCAACCTGAAATATTCTACATATTAGAACATTCTAGTCTGTGGTTCTAGAATATTGCATCTAGATAAGTTGTTTGCTTGTAGTCCAGCAGTAGTTATCTTTTTCGAGGGGGCAGAGCTGTTGAGTTTTTTTTCTTATGAAAAAAACCCTTAGCATCTGTTCCTCAAAATAAGGTCCTGATGCCAAAAATCATTCTTCAAACAACACTGGGTAACTGAAATTTTTCCATATTACAGATTTCTAAGGAGGATAATTCATGGCAAATATCATGTTTTCCCCACACTTCCAGTAACCTATTTCTTCAAGATCCAAATAAACACTGTTAGAACAATGAATAAACTGTTCTTGCAGAATGAGAGAAGTGCAATCTTTCCACATTATACTATCTACCTCTCTAAGGAGCTAAAAAGAATTTGCTTTGGTAAAGAAAGCACTCTATTATATGACTTTCTCTTTTGTAGTCTCATATCTTATGTTTCAATGGGTAAACTTTGCAAGTCAGATTTATATTCAAGTCTAAAGTTATGTTTTGTTGCAGTAAAATCAAAGGAAGCAATGACATTGATGTATAGAAGAACAGGTGGGAACAGAACAGACCTTATTAATCTTTTTCTCTACTTGGTGGCACTCATGTGCCTTTAATATATGGAGAGAATTTTATCTATTGCATGGAAGGTAACCTTGAATTGGAAGTAGATTTCCAAGTACCAGATGCAATTGTTTGTATTAATAACTTGCACTTTTTGGCAATTTGGAGTTTTTGGTAACAGCACCTTGTCCTCTGTGTTCAGAGGTCAGTATTTAACATGGATCCTCTTCTGAGATACTGCTTCCCATGTTTTATATCCAAGACAGTGGACTGAATTCCCATTGTGGAACAGAGGACTCCAGAACTTGACTTTTAGTCTTTTCAGGCCACTATCTAAGGCATTTTAGCAATTTTATAGTGCATGATAAAGAGCTTCATCTTCCTGTTTAAGTGACTATTTCAGTTTAAGAAATAAAAATTAATTGAACTAAATATAGCCTAGTTTAAGCATGACATTGCTAACAACTACAAAAGAAATGGGAAGTTCCTGTACTCAAGCACCTTCTGCTCTGTGTATGTTACATGAAATTGTTTTCTGTAAAATACAAGCACGCCTCTTTCATGGCTCCCTTTGGCTGCCAATTCAAGGGGTCTAAGTATAACGCCGATCTGTTTGTAAATACAGTCAAATATTACAAAGTTGAGGTTATAAGCATTGCATAAATATTAGTCGACTATCATTATACATGCTAAATGTTTTTTACTTGTAACAATTTATACTTTAACAAGTTCAGAATATTACCTAGCAGTATCTTCACAACATTGTTTATTTCCCTCTGATTAGAAGGACACTGTAATTTCAATCTAATCAGGCACTGAAAAAATGCAAGTGAATTTTTTCTGTCTTAGACAAAAAAAAAATGAAGTTAGGTAAATAAAAGCAACATTATTGTAATGGTTGACCTGTCTCATCTGGAGCGAGAGTGAACTAAGCTGAAAGACAGGTTACAGGGATGCAGAGACTAGGAGGGAAAAATCATCCCCCCAGAATGACACAAATTTTCTTTTTATACTTGATTTTCTTCTTGAACTGTTTATCCCTGATGAAAATGCCCAGGAGCATGGCAGAAAATGAAGAGCTACATAAGTCATTGACTGCTGTTATTGTCTTTCAGATAGTGTTAAAAAATGCATCTACTGGTGTCAATGCCATTAAAAGAATTTCATAAGTTAATGCAATAAAATGTAATCATGTTGATTTAGCTGTGTCTCTATTATATAATGAAAGTTCTGTAAGACGCAATACATAAAAAACTCCAAGTTTTCTACTCACAGTTGCTAAAAGAGTTGTTTCAGAATCAGCAGCACCGAAACAAACATTTTATTCACTTCCACATGGTTACAAGCCTTCATGCTTGAAAGTTGAAACCTTCATGCCACAGCTGAAAAGAAATCGTATTCTCATAGTCAAATAGCCTAATACTGAATCTTTATTGGTAATAACAGGCTTTGTCCTGAGTTTGCAAGGTGTCAGGACTAAGGTTGGTCAGGGTCTTCTGTCCAGGCATTAACTGCCAGCAGGTGTGTTTTACTTGGTTTAGCCACAACAGCAATATTTCCAAAGGCCCAGTGGCTATGCCTGGTTTCTTTTGGTAACCTTTAGTCATACCTTTTCATGTAGGTAATAAGTAGTTCAGTTATTCTGTGTGTTATTAGATATTTATGACTGCAGAATGTCATGTAGAGGAATATAGGCCTGGTACAATAGCAGAGATATCAAGAGTGGGGATATAGGTTGATGTGTAGAAGTGTGCAGGCTTTGGATAACAGCCAACAGGCACTGGCTAGCACTGGAGCCCCCAGGGCCATAAATGACTCTCAGATGGTTGGTTCAAGAAGTGCTAACAAGGAGCTGGGCAGAACCATTTTCAGAGGTAACAGAGAAAAAAGAACAAGTAGGTAGCATATGTTGGTCATACCATATTTAATAAAAATTTGACATAATTTGGAGCCGCAGGTGAATAAACAAAGAGAAAGATATACAAGTATATTAGAAAATATTAATTAATTAATTAATTAATTAATTATATAAATAAAGCAGGTGAATAGAAAAATAAGGAGGGAGAGGAGGAAAAAGAAACCCTCAAAACCTGCATCATACTCTCCAGAGCAAAGGACTTAACTATACCCTGAAAAGACATACCCTGCCACCCAACTCTTTCCAGAATGTCCATGATTAATTAACTGTAATTCTCTGATGAGATGGTTAATATTTTGATTATGCTAGTCATAAATTCTCATCTTTTCATATAAGATGTGTTTTCTTTTAGTCCATAATGAGATCTTTAGCATAACAGTACATTACAGTACTTTTCTTACCTTCTAGTGAAAACTATTTCAATAATGTGAAATAAAATAAAATGTAGAAAAAATAAATTTTCTGCTTGTTTGCTAGGCACTTAGGAAATCACAATCTTTGCCAGAAAACAATAAATTCAGCTGAAGATACCATAAGAAGGCAGAGAAAATGTGGTCAGTTTGCATAAACACTTCTGTGGATCTTTGCTTGATGGTTGTTTCTTCCTCTTAGCAGTACACATTCTGTAATCCAAACTAGCCCTCTTTTTTTTTTTTTTTTTTTTTTCCTTAACCCTGCCTTCCAGTAATACCCAGAAATAAAAGCAAAGCCTTAGAAATACACGTAAATGCAAGTCATGGAAAAAATTAATGAGAAAGTAAGTAGCAATTTTCAGCTCATTCTTTCTACTACTCATTCTTTCTAATACTTTTCATGGTTAATTAAAGAAGCATTTAGAAAAAGCTGTAAAAAGGGGTTTACAGTGATAAATACTATAAAACAAATAAACAAACAAACAAAAACTATAAAAACTGTAAAGCCTACATGTATTTTTCACCTGTTCAAAATGACTTACAATTTACACTTATCATTGCAGTAGTATGTGGAGTACTTATTAAGTCAGGTTTCTGCCAAAAAAAAAAAAAGTTGGAATCAATTATATCCTTATATATTAATAACACGTGAAATATAGAGAAGGCAAAGTAAATCATTTAATTGGAATCACTTATTACAGATATGCGGGTTGGCACCAAGCTTTTATTCAATATAATTAAAATTACATACATAGAACAATAATAGCAGTACATCAGAGTGAAGAGATTGAGTAGGATATTATAAACCCAGGCTGGATGGTATGGAGCAAACATACTGGATTTTCACAATACATGTGCATGCCTCTGCAAACTTTAACACATTTCTCTCTCTTCTGCCCTCTCAGTTGCTGCACATATAGTGTTAGGACTTCACAATAGTTTTAATGCCTCATGCCTCACCTTACTTGTTCTTATAGGTAGCTCTACAAACTAGTAATGGCTTAATAGAATTCTATATTAGAACTCGAAATACTGAGTGCTCCAGTTTCCAGATGATCACTAATGAACTTAATGTTTCTTTGTATGCTGAGTTATCCACTTCTAAAAAGAATGCCTTGTGATAGCTATTGTCACACATAAGTATCACAGAATATGAAGGAGGTTGCTGATCCAAAATAAAGAAAAAACACGTATGTCTCTCCATAAGCTATTTAGATTTAATGAAATTACTTACAGAGGTTATTTTTACCATAGCCTAAGTTACACTTGATCTTGTTCTACAGCCATATGGTGTTATATCTTTACTAGAATAATGGCACAGGAAAACAGTCTTAAGGCCATAGCAATTTAATTTAACATATTAGGCAGTAGCCAGATATCCTCATGCTGTTATCAAAATCATTAATATGCTACACAAAAACACGGACAATAAAAATCCCTTGTTTATTCTCCCTGCATATCAGCAGGATTAATGTCAAAAGCTCTCCAACTTCCTGAATAAAAGGTTTCTTGTTTTTGCTGTGACAAATGAGAAACAAACCTCAGCCTGAACTTTTTCATGAGCTGATTATTTTCTTTCATAATTTTCATTTTTTTGACAGCTCCAGGTGGACTGGAGGTAATACCTGTCACCAATCCTTGTTCACAGAAAGGCAGAAAAACTGCCTGTTGTACTACAGGCCTGTACAAAATCCTAAAATTCTGAATATTCTGTTCCCATCTCTGTAAAATTGAGGTTTTCCTTTCTGCATTGCATAAGTTACAATATTGATGTGATTCTATAAAAATAAGAGTAGGATGCATGTTAAAGGTTTTTCTGACACTAAGATTTTTTGCTACTGTTGGAGAGACCTGTGGAAATTATCACTCTTAATGTGGGCTATCAAGTATATGGATGCACGTTATCAGGGACTGTGTGATAGAATATCACAGGATTGCCTTAAGTCAGTCATGGCATAAGCAAAGAATGAAACTTGTAAGAAAGAAATTATGATACACTTTGAAATTATTGGTCCTACATAATAAGTATCAGTTATTTTTGTATCAGAACTTCTTCCCTTTGCCAAAACCACACAGCACAGCTAGGAAAACCAGAGGAAACCATAGAGTATTAAACAAAAGACCAAATCCTTCACTCTCCCAGCTTTACAACCTGTATTCCGCAAGAACATTTTCATGCAGGAGGAATCCACATCTAGAGCAAATGAAATCAATTATTTATGCAGGAGCTTTTTCAGATCATTTTGCTCTTCTTCAGAGATTGGACTAGAATGGGAAAGAGAGATAAGTTTAAGTTAAGGAGTTTTAATGCTTCTATGCTAGGAATTCCCAAGTTTATTCATTTTCTTTTGCAAGCAATACAATTTTTATTTGAAATAAATTCCCCTTTAGTGTCAACTTCTTTCTTTGGGGAGCCTTTAAGGCAGTTCTAAGAGTCACATTCTGCATATTCAGTGGGAAGGAAAAAACATCCAACTGTGAATTTACTAATGCTGAGAATAACATCTCTAAAATGAAAGGAGCTTATCTATTAACTATTACCAGAGACAAAGCTACTGCTTTCAATTCAGCTAGAGTAGATAAAATGCTGTTTAGGAGCTGGATCCAGCCATCTGGAATAATCACAGCAGTTACAAAAGAAGAAAGAGGACTGGAAGAGAACTGGAAATTTCTTTCTTTTTAACTCAACCAATAATCTCTTCCTACCACTCATTGTGTCTTCCTACCACAGATTTTCAAGCTGATACATGCTAGATTTTTGATGGCTGAATGCAGTCATCATACCCCAAAGCTGACTTTAATACTAAGAAATCTAAAAAGCTACACCTTTAGTAATTACCTTTAAGATAATGAGGTAATTGGTATACATGCCACTGATGCGATATGAATTTTCACCTTCAGTGAAAATTTTCAAGAAAACTTTCTAGAGAATTCCACAGAACATTTTTGTGACGTGCTCTAATGCTCTGCTTCAGAATTCATCTGCCCAAAATTAATGTAGCTACATTAAGCTCAGACATTCTGAGTTGTCTTAGCTGTCAACATCCTATGCCTCAGTTTCTGTACTGTATAGGCATCATCATGTAATTTTACATTTAGGACACTATCCATCATACAGTGATTCTAGATTGCAATGTCTCCCCAGAACAGCAGTTAGTACTGCTAGATTTGTGCATGATTTGTTGTCTTTCCCAGTTCAAGAATCAAATTTTAACTACCATCAAAGAAGAAAAAAAGAGGAGGATCTTTTTTTCCCAGCTCCTACTGTATTTAAATTGATCATTTGATCAAACTCCTGTGAAGAATCTTAATTTTCTTCTAATTGTTATCTTCCTGAAGTTATTCAGTGTTTCTGGAAATGCTTTGCCTTTCCCAAAGATATGTAGATTTTGCTTCTTAAACCTCTAGTACCATAATGTATGATTTTCATTCTTTTCTGCCTTCATGTGAATAAGACTTTCTGCAGTCATTCTGCTACTAGTTTGAGCCAGTGTGAAAGTTCATCTGATCGCTAAGTCTTTGTATGCTGATCTATATTTCCTAGTGATGGAGTATGGTTATGTGAAGTCCTAATTATATCTATCATGTTTCACACAGATTTAGAGATAAATTCCTACAAAATCAAGTACCATAGAAGAATTAGTAAGATGACTGACAGTATTCAAGATACCTTCTCCCATATGAAATTATTTTATTTATGAAAGAAACAAATTTAATTAGTACTTTGAAGTACTATTTTCATTTTATTATATAGTTTCTGTTTTATGATATGATGTTTTCTATCCTCAAATATATTGTCTTGTCTATTAAATAACGGTCTACTTAAATTGGTAATTCAAAACAGATCAGTTACATACGTTAAACACAAGAGTCTCTATGACAACTAATTGGGTTGTATATGAAATTTATTTACTTGTAATTAGAATATATTGATTTGTATGTAGCTAACTGTTTACACTGTTTGTGCCGTCTGCTGTGATCAGTAATCATCACATCTAAAACAGATGGGATTGTGTATAGAGCATATTGGATTTTGTGTGCATTATAATACATTGTAGCACTTTACATGCTCAAATATACATATGAAGTTACTAAACTCTATTAAATGAATGTTCTTTGTACCACCTCCAGCAATAGATCCTATACACTTCAAGAAATAGTCAACATATTAGAAATGTGTATTTATGATTCTATTTATTCTATTCTCATACTGCGTTCAAATGAAGGAACTACATCCCACTAGCTATTAATGAAATGAAGATGCTCATTAGATTATATGAATTTTACATGAACATATTTTGCTTTTGACAAGTATATTTACTTGTACTAGTATGTCCAAGACCATCTGATGATTGATAGTCACCTGGAAAAACTGTGGTATAAGCAGCATGTAATACAGTGGAGCCTCAAGGTTACTTCGTTAAAAACAGATTTTTAGTTTAATTTTGTCTCAGTATATGAAATCCACATGTACCTTGAAGTCAGGCATATCTGTGGGATTGCAATTGTCCGTTCTCCATGGAGGTCCAGCTGCTGCAATGATCACACACACTGACAGCCTGCTCAGGGTCCTAAACAGACAGGGACCAATGCTGCAGTAAAAGTCATAAGAACCTGAAAGCCAGCTTCAGGGAAGCATGCAAGGGAGACATGGGAAATTTGAGCAGTGCCGGATGTAACCCACTTCAAATTGATCTTAAAATTAAATATGAACTATCTGGAAAAATAAGTGAATTACCGATTGAGTTACATCCATTTGGTTGCATATTCTATAGTGTCATATTTACATCAAGACTACAGCAATGTAAGTAGTTTTATAATAAAACAGGAGGAAAAAAATGATTTTTTTTCTAAGAACAAAGTGAAGTAAATATGGTTTTGATTCTTTTCCTCTATGTTTACGGACAGCACAGTAAGTATTGTTACACTTCGTCTTTCAAACCTGTTTTCAAATTCCTTTGAATAAAGTGGTTGTCAGTATTGACACAGCAATTATAAAAGAATGTTAATCATTACATAATATGTGCACACTTAATTGAAAGGTTCACGATTATCAAAAAAAATGACACATTTTATGCTATTTCGTATATGCTGATATATATAATGCTCCTTTGACTCCCTCTGGAAAATTAGATAATTATTTGAGTACAATGTTTATAAGTGGTTGATCACAATTACATTCTGAGTGCCCTCAAACATTATGCGAAGTGCCTGTTGCCCTTTTAAAACAAAATAAATTGATTGTATTCCTATAATAAGAGCCTATATATATACATATATATGTATATACACACACATACACTGTAACAAGCTCTTAATGAGAGAGTGCCTATTCCTTAGAGGTACTTGGGAATCTGTTCTTTATGGCTTCCTCTGGTCTTTACGGTCTTCTCTGTTTCCCCTCCGGTCTTTATTTTGTTGATCTACTATTCAATACCAAAAACTTTGTAAAGCCCTCTATGCTTTTTCCCTAGATGTGCAAGCCTTCTTTCTTCCTGGTTTCTTACCACCACTATTCCTAGAACCTTGCAAAATCTTCAACAGTAATTCAGATCTTGAGACTGGCTTTCCCAGAAAGCTAAGAAATAACTAAGTTCTACCATATATATATGTATTTACCAGAAGCCTTTCTGAGTCAGATCCATAGTATCTAATACCTTCACAAATCCTCATAAGTCATGAAATGTTTGCTTTTATTTATAAAACACATGTACTAAACAACATAGCTATTAAAAGAGTCAATATATTTTCATTATATCATTATTTATATTATTTTGATAGATTTTTTTTTTACTTCAGGAAATCATAATTTACAGTAAAATTGCAGTGATCACAGATGTACAAACAGCTTCTACTTAATTTCTCAAATTGAACACACATTCGAGTAGTCACATGATTTATACTACAGTTAACTGGAGCATTTCAATTTTATCTCCTTTAAAATGTGGATCATACCTTAGAAAAAAAGTATTTCCAACAGTATTTAGCATACATCTCTTTTATTATTATTTTACTTTCCATAAAATTAGGTAATAGTTTGGAAAAAAAAAAAAAAGTGACAAATAAAAGTCCTCTTCTGAGTCAGTTCTTTGGCAAACTGTCCAGAGTTGTTGGGTGTGTGCATGTGGAATGGACATAAAAAAACAATACTCCAGTACTCAAAGTTCAGTATCTTAAGAAGGTAGAGAGAAGACCAGAGACTATTATAGGAACAAGACTTCATAGTTCACCAACTACATTAGGAATCTCACAGTAAACATTTTCCTTCACCATGTATACATAAACTGGACAGAATTATCTATGATATTTGGGTTAATAACAACAAACAATGAAGATGCAAGATGTTACCTTGCTGAAAACGTTTGCCATGCGTGAGGAGAGGGCAACACCATGACCAGCACATGAAGTCATGCCACAGCTGTGTAAGCAAAAGGGGACTAAAATTAGACCTGCCCACTGGGATACCCAGCACCTAGAATTCTTTATTTGGACTGTTTTGTCACTGTGTTTCTGAATGTTATGAATTTGACCCAAAGTCCTTATCTTTTTAAAGGCTTTAGATGACTTTGGATAATTTTCAAATCATACTAGTTCCCAGTAATATAACCTATGAAAGAATTTTCTTAGGACCATAGACAGTTTTAGACCATACAAGTGACTTTACGTATTTCAGTGGCTATCCACATTTCAAAAGATTATTGAGTTCAAGAGGAGAAAACTGCAAGGGACCACAGACCAGAACTTCAAAGGACGTTTGTCCTTGTAAGACCTCAAGCAAGTTGTAGCAGAACACAAGATGGAGGACTAGAGTTGAATTTGTTTACCAACAATATTTTTTTTTCCCTAACAATAAATTTTCATTTAATCAGTTAAAGTAACTTCATACATTTAAGGTCATCAATCTCAAAGTTTAAAATGTAGCTTTTTTTTTTTCTCTCATAATGTATGAACATATTTTAAAATAAGTTTATAAATAAAGTAGTGGCAAGGAGTGCTAAAAAACAGATGCATTTAACACCCTAGATTTATAAAAGTCCACTGACTGACAATTAGAAAGCTCGCCTAAAATGCTTTCAAGAGTTAAAAAAAAAAACATTCTTGGCATGGTTTTGATATCATGTTTCACATAAGCTCTATATAAGAGGAATTATCGCCATGTTTCTAGAGGCAAAAAGGGGACACATTCAAATAAATCCTCCAGCTTCTCCCTGGCAGGGTAGAGGGGATGACAAGTCTTCAAAGGACAATTTTTGTTTCTGTACATATGTTCATAAGTCATGGAGCTTTGGAGAATTGATTCCAGGTCATAAGAAAGCATCCAGATGATAGCACAGAAATACTTAGTATGTAACTAAGTAAATTGATCTCAAGTGATTCAGTTAGAGCCATTCATCGACAGGTCTACTTGTGAAAAACAAGGGCAATGAGAAGAAAGCAAAGGATGTTCTACAGCAGTAGCTGACTCTCCAGCCATTAGACATGGCAATTCTAAAGAATGCAAGAAAATGAAGCAGTACATTCTACCACATAGAAACTTTAAGTGAGATTGAAATTAAAAGGAACAGGGATGGAAGGGATCAGCTAGTTCATCCTGCTGACAATTCAGTAATGTTCCTGTGAGGATTAGCATATTGTTCAGCATGGTGTTAAATATTCCCTGCTAGGGCTTTTTTTTTTTCTTGAGGGACCATTTAAACTAGAACAGATATTACAATCAGGAAGTAGTCTTGTCTGTTGCCTAAATATTCGTATTTCTTAATTTTATCCTATTATATCTGCTTAAACCATGACACACACTGCTCTGTCAAGTAATGACTACCCTGTTTAACTCCTTCAGATACCAACTGTAGAGTCTAGCAGGGCTTGATTAGTCAGAAATCAGTCCTGTTAGATGCTTTTTTCACATTTAACCTCTTCATGACTTCACTTTGCAACAGAATTATTAAAATCATATCAAATACTCACTCATTCTAAATTAAATAGAGTATTTGATATTTATCATTTTAAAAGCAACAGTGGGAGAACAAAATCCAGTGTGAGTTACTTTATGTCAACTGTCTTAACATTTGCTTTAAAAGTTCTCATCAGTCTGCCACAATAAAGCATGAAATAGAAGACATACGTTCCTCTGAAAACATTCCCAAAGGTTCAGACTTAAAGATTCTTACTGTGCCAAATATCAGGCAGTCTGCCAGTAAGCTCAATTAGAATTTTTGACTGAATTAAGTAGTGCACAATCACAGCATACAAATGAAAAAAGCACCCTCAAAAAGGATAGTTTTCCTGTAGGTGTAACGAAATCTTTTCTTCTCTGCTTGAAATAAGTCTCAAATTATAGTGATGTTATTTGACTTTAGGAGTGCACAGATGTGTTAAGTATTTCATTGGGAATACGGTGTGGTTAGTTGGACAAGCATAAAGCATACATAATTAATTTCAGTCTTGCAGTGCCTCTGCTTTTGAACATGATATTTGTTACCGTAGCAAAAGAAGCTTACCCAGCACCATGTTTAGCTAACAACATTGAAGGGAATTGTTAAAAAGAAGAAAAATCTGTTTTCATTCCACTCTTAAATTTGCACCTAGTTTCAGACTGTATGTCTGCATTTAGTATTTTAAAGCAGGCACAAGAAGAATGGCAGGTTCCTGGAGAGAAATATGTCACTGGTGATAAACAGCCCTAAAATCAGTAGAGCAGATAATGCATTGCAGGTCAGAAACTACACCCCTGACAATACTGCACATGCAGGTAATACACCAAATGTCACATTTGAAAGGGGTAATGCTTTTTCTACTGCTACATCCTCAACAAATTGTAGTACATAGCTGAGTTACAAATTGTAGTACCTAGCTGACATGGAAGCATGAAGGATTTTTAGGAGGCAGAAAATACAATGAGAAACTGAATAAGATAGACCACCAAAACAAACACACACACACCAAAAAAAATCCAGCAAAATTAACAGCCCAGCTCTCAACAACAACATGAGCCAAATAATATATCAACTTAGACTGTAGTCGTAATCTATAAAAAAAATAATTTTTCTTTATAGCTCCATATGAAAAGATTAAGCCCCCTATACAGAAAGACATCAGACCTAAATAAGGTTAAAAATTGCTTGATTTAGTATGTACATTTTTTATGCTTTATGTACATATTTTTTAACAACACGTTTCCTTTTAATGAATGAAGGTAAATTCATCTGTGTTCATAACAGAAGCATACATATTAGCATATTTTCTTATCACTGATACTAACTCATTAATTCTTACCACACCTTAATGAGCTAGAAATCTGGGGAGATAGTACTGGAAAACCTGCCTAAAATCATACTGGCATTGTGACTGGGACACAACATGGCTGCCCCATCCCTGGGAGAGTTCAAGGCCAGGTTGGACACGGCTTTGAGCGATGTGGCATAGAGGAAGATGTCCCTGCCCATGGCAGGGGCCTTGGAACCATATGACCTTTAAGGTCCCTTCTAACCCAAACCATGGTTCTGTGATTTCACTCACATGCTCATTCTCCTGGCCCATGCATCTTCTTATTCACCATTGCCCCAGAGCACTGAGGAAGACATAGACTGTAGCATTAACAGTCTTTAATACAAAGCTGCAAAAACCACTGATGGTCAAACAAAAAATACTGAAGCTCCTAATGAAGCTTCTCCTCTGGACCAAGATGTACAGTACCTCGGGCAAACTAAACGGTGAACAGATGAACTAAACACCCTGAATATAAATATGTATGCATGCTCATATACATGAAGGAAATGCAGCAATCTCTAACTCACAACAGGGTGAGGAGGAAAGAAGCACTGCCAATTAAATAGACCCCCTAAAGTTCAGGGAAATTTAGAAAGAGTTATAAAGGGTTTTCTTTTATTGTACAGAGTGTGCAGCTTCCAGATTAGATTCACATAAAACTGTTGAATTCAGCAAACCTCTTCCAAGTGGGAGTGTCTTAAAATATAAAAACATCAAACAGTGGAGTATGACAGGTCTGCTTTCTATAATGAGATCATCACTTCTTGATGATCTGAAGATGCCTCTCTTAGGTCTGGAGCTAAGGAAAGACCAGGAATATTTTTGAATCCTCACTTGTCTTAGCCAACAGGCAAATCTACTTCTGATTTACTGGCCCAGAGCACAAGATGTGGACAAGATGTGTTCAGAGTTTTAAAGATCAGAAAATCTGCCTAACAGAGCAACATGGTAAACAGTCTCTGTTAGCATGGTAGAGCACAGCATTTATCCTTCCTATCTCATAATCAAGTAAGTATGAATTCTTGATTTCTCAGCTGAGAATGATATTAGCTTAAGCAGATTTTTCTGCTTAAAGCAAATATCATGTTTTCATCTATGAACTGTCTGAGTGTTGACTGTAATAAGGATGATTCAGATGATATGCAGACTTCACAATCCACTATTTCTGGTGTTTTCTCCTTTTTTCATAGTACCCTTTGCAGCATGTTTTAAACAGGTATATGGTGATTCCCAGAATTCCTGCAGGAATATACAAGAACAGATAATAGTGGATAAACATGACGAAAGCTGGCAGCAAATATGTAATTTGGTTCTTCCTATGCTGTGCAATACCTTATCTCCAGTTCTGCAGCCTTTTAGAAAGTCCCGTGATGCCTTTCTAATCTAGATTTTTAATTCATGAAATACATAGGAAGGAAATGTCTAGAAAGAGAGAAGCAACACATAAGTGCTTAGAATTACCATGATTCTGTAATTTTTTTAAAAATCTCATAAGTGAATAATCACAGCAGTGGTTCACTCTGCAGTTTAGCTGGAGAGAGCCATCTTTGGGACAGTGAGCTAACTGAAAGTTTGCTGAAGGAAATAATGTGCTTCATTTTTTAAAGCTACAGAGAAGAGAGAGCTTTGTTACAACCCTATTCCTGGAGGAAGAATACTCAGAAACTTCAAATTTGTCTTTAGTGAGAAACAGAATGTAAACCAGAGATACTGTACATAGATACAGTACATAGACACAACTGTACATAGACATAACTGTACAAAGACACAAACCCCTAATATGCACTGAAGGAAGAAACAAACCACATTTCTTACTACATAGATGTACTAACAGTGGAAAACAAGGATTTATGTGCATAGATGACCTACATTTACCAAAAAGACCATAATGAGGAGGTAAATTTGATCTGATATATGATAAGGCTGAGTCATATAGTCAGCAGGACATTAGTGGATTGCATTTGTTTATGCATTCCACTTTAATTACATTAATATTTATTAAGAAATCTACTACAATTTAACTCGTCATTTCTCAGTAATCACTAAGAAATTCTTCCATGTGGACAGGAGGACTTAATGCAGCATGCTGTTTGTACTACCACTTTTACCTTTCAATTTTCATGCATTTTTCACCACTGGAAAAGAAATGCTCATATGCCTGTGCAGCTACACAGCTACAAAAAACTTGCAAAGTCTGGCATGTCAAAATACAGATATCAAATACATGATGTGACAATCCCAGATCAAAGTAATAAACTGTATATATGACAGCTGTCTGTAGCAATAGTCTTGTCAAGTGCAGAAATGACGGTTAAAAGTTGATGCTAGGACCAGGTATGGAATAACACTTCCTGACAGACAATGACTTTAAATATATCACCTTGTATGTCCAATTCTGTCTCAATTTACATAGGTTCAGCTGATGTTAATCTTTAGGCCAGAAAAGATCTGAAATCTCATTTTTCCTGCTCTTAAAAACAGTGGTAAATATAATCTTTAATAAAATCATGGCATTTTTTAAGGCAGAGAAAAAAACTATATATGGAGCATGCTCATGCTCTAATAGTAGAGTAGCCAAGAACCAAAACAGAACTGGCCCATTATGATCCTTCTAATGTTGTAATTATGTAGCTGTTCCTAACAGAGTAATTAAAAACAGAGAATTAGACTTCTACATACTATTTAACAGCCACTACAGTGGATTGACCCACTGATTCCAAAATCAAAGAACCTTGAATCCTAATCTATTTAATGGTTTCCAATTGAATATTTTCAGGGTGGGTCATAGCACTTTCTGCATATATACCAAAACGCTAGAATTACAAAAATATGCTGTCAGTCAACACAAACAATGGGTTGATATGAAATATTATACAGGAGCCCAACTTTATGCCAAACTTATTCTTTCTTTATATATTTTCTTCTATTTAGGGCAATGACACACCATTGACTACATCAGTTTTAACAACTGATAAAGTTGTTGCTAATCAGTTGAGCTAAAAAAAGAGGAAGAATTCCCATTGAGTGCCCAGTTCTGAGTTAAAAACATGTGTTTAAAATATGAGTTCTGAATATCTTCTAATATTCTTCCTCTCCCCCCATGTTCTTCTGTCTTAAAGCAAACACAGTCAGTTTGCCTGAGATGTTCTTCATGGTTGAAATCTTTCTCTTCTGTTGAATGTTGAATGATCTATTTCAGTCAATGTATAATACCAGCCTCTACTGTGTGTCCACAGTGTGTTCAAGAAAAGTCCCTTTGTGCCTTCTCCCATGATGTCCTTGCTGTAGAGGAAGCTTCTGAAAATCCAGAAAAGTACTTAATATCCTTCCAGCAGCTGACTTGCTGCCATGTGTTCTTAGAACTTGGGTCTGGAACGCATCACATTGGCCTCATTACACTCATCATATTATATACATGTTCATCTATTCTACCTTGACCTATGCTTTATATTATCCTTTGAAGCCCCTTGGAGCTGGGATCACCAAGTTCTGTGTTTATACAGGGTCTACATATACAAATATGAAATAGGACTGCTACTAGAACTTACAGCTGTTAAAAAAAAAAAAAAAAAAAAAAAAAAGGAATTGTACTGAATTCAGATTATCTTCTCTGCTGTTATACATGTACATACATTGAAATTAGTTTATTCCAATATTACCTACATGAGACTTAACCTAAAATCAACAACAATTATGCACGCTGTGGACAATTACTGAGCAGTCTCTCTCACTGTTCACACTGTTCTGGGTTTTCTTTCTGGTAGAAAAGCTTGAATTTAAATTTTATGTTTTGATAATTATTTTCCCACATTTATATAGTGAACTGCTGCTAACTCAATCTCTTAAAGTTAAAGCAAATATGTATAGCTACCTCAAGTAGATGAATTAGTTGTCATATATTATTAATGTACTGGCCATTCAGAGATGATAAAAAAATACATGCCTTAACTCCCAGCTTATATTTAAGTGCAGCCTTGGCCATTTCAGTTGTATCAGGATTACTACCGACAGAGGCCTGTTTTTCAGTTTCTACTAGCTTTATATGCCAAGGTGATTGAGCTGATTTTTGTTAGCAACAGACTGAAGGTTAAATTTCTCAAGGAAGCACTGCCTTAACTTGAGATAGATGTCGACGCATCTCTATTACAAAGACAAAGTAGTTACCAGACTGTTTTAAATACTTTTGTCCCACCTGTTACAAAGAGATGGGATTTCTTGGGAGTATCAGGTGATACACAGAGTACAAGAAAGAAAAGTCAAGTTCATTCCAGACTTACTACATTTTTACTGGTCTATACATTGAGATGGACATATTGCCAATAGCTCCAATGCAGCAAGAGAGACCCTGAATTTCTGTCACTGACAGGATAATAGAAGATAGTTTGTTTCTGAATGGAGTCTGCTACATGACTCATGCTGACTTTATCCAATTTTGCCATTGTCTAGATTATTTATTGAACTATGTTCAGTGTACTGGTAATATTATTACACCCTTAAAGTTGCAGAGGAAATAAGATAGTCGTTTAATATGTAGGCAAGTAGAATAAGAATGAATCAGACAATGCTGATTCTAAGTCTCAGATAAAGACTTTCACTTGCTTGTACAAAACATTTTCTGCTAGCCTTCCTTTTCTCCAATAGCACAGAGGATGCATTTGGATAGGTCATAGTGCTCTATATTCAGTCTTGCAGACTCTTCTTTGTTCCACTTGGCCTTGCAGCACCGTCGTGTGGTTATTGCTGAGGAAATAAGAATATTTGGCCTATTGCCAAATACCACCTGCCTGCCATAAGTACAGATGAAATTGGTAAGCAGTCTAGAATTGGATGGAGCAAAGTCTATTTAGAGAGAAAATGGGAATAACAAGTACTAGGAATGAGGAACAGTGTGTTCTCTCTCAAGGTCATTTGGTTCTTCTCTTTATTAAGTTTAATAATTGATATTATTTGAGCTTTTTCTGCTTTTTATGTGCATCTCACCTGAATGAGATTTAGGTCTTTGCTTAGCCTTTCTGAACATAAAATCATGTCTGATCTTCATGCCTTTGCAATGTCACCTGGCTTTTAATGCATAAAACTTTTCTACTCAAAATTCTGACTATAAAAGAGGTGTGACATCTTGAACTCATCCAGCTTCTCTCCTGTGTTGTTTTTTTTTTTGTTGTTTTTTTTTGTTTTTTGTTTTTTGTTTTTTGTTTTTTGTTTTTTTTTTTTCTGGATGGAGGGGAAGGGAAGATACCCTACTGGGGATAAAAGATGGGGTTTATATATGTTCATTCTCTGAAAATTCTTTGAGTGTATGATTAAGAGATACGCTTCTTAAGGACATTACTGTAATATAGTTTTCCCCCATTATTATTTTTTTTTTCTAAGAAATGTTTTATCTAGAGCATTATAACATTGAACTTTGAGGATTTTCTTCACCTATGGGATATATTCAGGATATGACACCACCTATGTTCTCTCTTAAGAGATCCTGGCTTGTATAAGAAGCAGTGTGGCCAGCAGGTCTAGGGAAGTGATTGTCCCCCTGTACTCGGCTCTGGTGAGGCCGCACCTCAAGTACTGTGTTCAGTTTTGGGCCCCTCGCTACAAGAAGGACATCAAGGTGCTTGAGAGAGTCCAGAGAAGGGCAACAAAGCTGGTGAGGGTTATGGAGAACAAGTCTTACGAGGAGAGGCTGAGGGAGCTGGGTTTGTTCAGCCTGGAGAAGAGGAGGCTCAGGGGTGACCTTATCACTCTCTATAGGTACATTAAAGGAGGCTGTAGCAAGGTGTGTGTTGGTCTATTCTCCTATGTGCCTGGCGACAGGACGAGGAGGAATGGGCTAAAGTTGTGCCAGGGGAGGTTTAGGTTGGATGTTAGGAGAAACTTCTTTACTGAAAGGGTTGTTAGGCATTGGAATGGGCTGCCCAGGGAAGTGGTGGAGTCACCATCCCTGGAGGTCATTAAAAGACGTTTAGATGTAGAGTTTAGTGATATTGTTAGTGTTAGGACAGAGGTTGGACTAGGTGATCTTGAAGGTCTCTTCCAACCTAGACAATTCTGATTCTGTGATATTACCGTATGCCTGGAATTACTCATACTCTGACCTGGGAATAGATCATTTTGTGATAAATTCATAAAACTACTCACTATTCAATATTACTGTATTAGGAAAATCTCTTAAGTTTTGACACAGAATGAAGCAATTTTATTTGATTAAGGAACATCCACATTAACATTCTCAACTTGTCAAGAATTCTGTTATAACAGCTAGACTGTGGGAGCCTGTACAGTTCAGCTAGAAGTTCCTTAAGTGTTAAGGATATGAATATTACATAGTATGAAGGAGATAGCAGGTCTCTACCCCTGTGAGCACAAGTACTTGTTCCTTATCTAAAAAGATAGACTGAAGAATTGAGTTGAGCAAAAGTCACAGCAGTGCAGGTGATGTAAGAGACTACTGCAAAGAGGAAGGTCATGCTTTCAATGTTCACAAGAGCACAATAAACAACAGTGAATCACTGTATTATAGCAAGGCAGACTAAAGTCAGACATTATGAAAAGCTTTGTAACATTAGAGACAGGTAAATTTTGGAACAGACTGCCAAGACAGACGGCTGATAACAGCTTACAAAAAAAGGGATGGTCCTTGTGACTTTTCAAGCTCTTTCAGACACGTTCCTCTATCATTATGTGATTGTTTTTTGGGGTTTTTTGGTTTTTTTTTTTTTTTTCTCTGAATAATTTGGCATTTGATGCCAAAATATCCAAGTTAACAGAGGACTGAAAAATAATTTGTATTTGTATTTGTTTACAGTCTTCATATGTCTTTATTTTTTATTTCTTTCACCTTTTTATTCAGACAAAAAATTCAACCATTTTAAACAGATAAGCAAATGACCTGACTTTAGATATGTTTTACGGCTTTGAATTCCCCAGATAGTCTTCAGCATAGTCACAGGAATAACACTGCTAAACACTTCAGTGATTTTGACATCTTTCCAGCTATTGCTTGCTGTTGCTTTCACAACAGAAAATAAGAGTTGTTATCCATAAAATACGAATGATAAACACAAATTGTAGCCTTCCACAAGTTCTCAGGCTTTTGTGGCTTTCTTAGACAGCACATGCTGCAGTGTACCAATGAGATGATCATATTGCTACTTGTCTTCATCACTGCTCTACCATTTATCCTTGGACTGCAGAAACAAGTTGGGTTGCTGTCCCAGGATGAAAATGCAAGACACAGACAGAATATTTATGGCCAAATATGTAAATATTTTTTCTTTGATTGAGCTCATTCTCTTTCATTTTCAGGGTCAGAGTGTGATGGTCACACTAATCTTAGGATTTAGCCTGATATCTGAATAAAATTCTACATATATAGCCAAACAGAAGAACATCTAAGAATAAGATAAGAATATCTATCTCCTGACAGTCATATGAAAATCAGCCTCACAAGAGTATTGCCATGTCTTGCCATGTTTCATTTAAAGACAAACTTGAAATACCAATCTCCTAATTTTAAATTGATGAAAATGTACCATTTATTTAATATGCATAACGCAAAACTGATTATAAAACAATCTCTGTCTTCATACAAGACCATTCAAAGGTAGATAACTGGAATACAAGATATGTCTAGTACTTTTCCTAAAATTTTAAATTTCTCAATATTTTTTAGTTTCAAATCAGTCTGTGTCTTATTTTACTTCAAGTACATAGAGCATTTTTCTTTCCTATCTATATAAATGACATGCTACTCTTGTAGAATGTGACTAATTAAAAATTAAAAGACATCAGTAGATCTTGGGGGGAGGGAGGAAGGGAGTGTCAAGGTTTTTATTAAAAATAGTATGAAAATTCAGAATATTTATTTAGAAAAAAATGATTTAACACCGTCTCCCCTTCCCTTCCCCCCCCCCCCCCCCCCAAATAATCTAGATAGACAGATAGAAGTAGTTACATGGGTTTATATGTATGTATATAACTACAGAGATGTAGTAATATCAGACATAGTAACATCTAGGTTGATGTGAAAAAAAATGTAAATACAATTATATTTACTCTTAAGAGAACATGTTTTAAATTCACAGTACATACCAGTAAGCTACTCCAATATATCCCTGTGAAGGAAAGGTGTAACATGAGGCAGTATGCTGATGGATAGAGATAATCCTTGTTTGACTGATAATCTCCTGTTAACTTTCTGAGAGGGGAAAGATTTATTAGTTACTTTGATGCTGCTGGAAATTCCTACTTAGATTTTGTGTGTCACTGTGAACTGAGCTGATATGTGTGTTATTTCAGGGCCCTGCTGCATAAGCTAGATATTACATTCAATCACGTTTTGGCCACTGGTAACAAGAAAAATCAACAGAAATTTAAAAATAAGATTAAAGCATATCTACCAGGAAAATATATTGGTATACTCAAACTAATATACCACTCTCGATGTTAGCATAAGTCCCCACTTATGTTTGGAACTGGGTGTTATTTATTTTTCTTTCCCGTTTCTTTCCTTTCCTTTTCTTTTTTTTTTTTTTTTTTTTTTTTTCAATTTATTTTTGGTGTTTTGCTGCATTTCAGCCATTCCATGGAGACAACAACACCCTAAAGAATGCTGTACTGCTGTACTGTATACGAGTTATGTTACGTTTAAACTTATTTAATACCTTATAAGGTATTCTTTTGTTTAAAAGCAAGTGGTATACATGACAGCAGAGCTGCAAAATCATGTTATAGAAGATGAGTGTAATTGCTGTCATGGTGAAATAGCACACTCAAGTCACTAAAGACACTGTGATGCAATGCACTGAAGTTCATGATTTGTGCAACACAATGCTCATGTGTTCCAGGGTACATTTATAGAACTCTACCTCTGGATCTTACGGTAATCAATAAATGTAAAACCACTTCTTTGCTGAAGCCAGCTTATTTTGGCTGTTGTTTAATCATGCCATATTTAATATTATCATAATGCAATATATGTAAGAAAACACCTTTGAACATGCAGTCGAACACATTCTTTAAAAGCAAATTGTTTAATCCTCAAGGACTCCAGATGGAACCAACTTTTTTTTGTTTTTAATTTTATTTATTTTTTTAGTTGTAAGGAAGTCACTGTACATGTCTGTTAGTTTACTGCATCTTCTGTAAAACTGTTGGAAGAGCAGAGGCTTTCCTGACAGGAATAAAATGCATATAAAGAAAAAGTAGAAATAAAAGTGAAGAGTTCAGGAAGTTCAGATTATTCTCTAGTTGAGCCTTTCACAGATGGCTCTTAGTACTAGTTGCATTTATATGAATTGCATTCAGCTGTCATTGACTTGTCATTGATTTTTTAACATTTTTTTCTCTCATTAATTTAATTGCCTTGGATTTTCTTATTCATTCTATGAAGACTATCTCTACAAATGAAAGTTACTAACTTCCTATTAGAACTGTTAAAGCTTGGAGATATCAAGCAATGCCTTCTATTTTATGGAAAACACTTAATGAAACACCACTACTTGTGGGTGCAAACAGAAATTCAAATTTATAAATCTGACTACTTTTTCTTTGAAAGAACTCTTTTTTGTAACTGTTCATCTCTGTTTGCAATTCAAATGACCCCGACTCTAGTGTGAGAAAGCAACTGAAAAAGAAAAAAAATAAAAGAAAAAAAAAAAAAGAGGAAGAGGAAAAGGGAAAAGAGGGGAAGGGGAAGGGGAAGGGGAAGGGGAAGGGGAACGGGGTGATGGGTAGACTGAATTTAAGATGAAAAGGAGTTAAACACACTAATGAAATGTTTATAAAACAAAGTATTCTCTTTACACTGACCACTGTTCAAAGGACAAGTTAACAATTCGTGGTGTGACATGACCGTTCATTCATCTCTATTCTGCATCCCAGAGTAAGACTGCCACAGAAGAGGGAGCCAAGAGCCATGGCACACTAAATAAATCCGGAAGAGGCAGCTCCTGGTAGTGTTTGGCTGCCATTCTCTTTCAAACCTGTCAGAGGGGTAGTATTAGCACTATCTGCATCTGCATTAAGAAATCAGTAGCATCTTGCTTCTTGAGAAGGAAATTCAGCTGGAGTCAGGAGACAATGAGAACACAGTCTTTAATTTGGAAAGGAAAAATAAAATTTAACACTTAAATGAAGTTGCCAAAGCCTAGTTTGGAGGCCAAGCTCTTCAACTGTTTTGATCAGTGTTGTATGGGAAACATGAACACATAGTCTGGGACAGGGGAAATTAACTGGCAACGCCTAACCAAGTACTTGCACCAAAACTAATCACCCATACTCTGTAGAGTTTTAGCATTACTTAGTCCCCCTGTAATCTTATTTCAGAACCTCTCTTTCTATACCCTGCCTTAAACTTCAACTATTTTCATGTTATACACATGTACTGAACCTAAACACATATCACTAATACTTCCTTCACTCAATCTGTTGTTGATCTAGAAGATTCAGTAACACGTTGTTACTGTAACCTTCATGCCTTCATAATTATCCCAAAGCCATTTCCAGCATCAAAAAGCATTAGCCAACACTTTATTTTTAATTTTGATATCAGCTACTAGTCTTGGTAACAGTAGGCTTCTTTCTAGCCTCTCTAGGGTTCAAAGCAGCCAATGACAACCAGATATCTAAAATTTTTTTTTGTTTTATTATATCAGTTGATCAAGCCAGTCCCAGACTTGCCTATACTTGTGACACAAGACCCTTTTCGAATATATTTGTCCAGTGTAAGAAGTTTGTACAAAGCAGAATAACATTTCAGCTCTTCAAGATGATGCTAAAAACCTTTTGAGTGCCTATACCAGCACGTCACATGGCTTATACTGTTGAATCAAAGGTCCATCATTCATATATGCATACCTGCCTTAGGGACACACATCTTGTGTATTAGCAGATAGAAGATTAGTAGAAGATAGTATCTTCTCCTATCAAGACAGTGTTTTTAACTACTTTTTCCAAATTTGTGCTATAGCTAGCCTGTCCCACATCAAAGCTGTAGACATGTAACTTTTATTTCTGTCTAGGTAGTAATGTTTGAAATACAAATCTTACTGTTAACCAAAGTAACTGAATGCTGCATGTCTGAACAGCTATCTTGGAGACAGTCTGATTAGAGGTGTGGAATATATTGCTAGAAATCCTTGGTAAATTGTGGAAGATCATAAACCAAGTAAATAGTTTTAAAGTAAACAGTTTATATTCCAAGTTCATTTAATCTCTAAAGAAAGCAAACTGAATAAACATAGGGGTTTGTTTTTTCTTTATACCATGAAGAATCTCTTCATGAAGAAAATCCTGAATTGGCATGTTTGCTTCAATTGAAAGTTGTAACAGGAAAGCAAATCTTTCATGGCTTTAATCAGAAGCATTAGGGCTTGAAGCCTGAACACCTGTTTACTATTCCACTATCTCGTAAAACTTGAGAACTGTAGAGAAACTAATTGAAAAGAAAGACCTGAGTTCTAAACAAGCTACAGCAAATCTAAAACTAGTCCACCAAACAAGAGAGTTTCAGTTTACCTGAGAAATCCCTATCTGAACAGTGGCATTGCAATTAATGAACATTAATGAAAAGAAGAAAATGATAACCACTTCAAATCACTCGATTTGCAAGGCTAAAAACTCACTAGAAATGAAAGAAAAACAGGTTTCAGGATAATTTTTGTTGTAATGTATGCTACCTTGTAATAATAAAGAAATTATGCCTAATTCTATTTAAGTATTTGTTAAAGAAGGAAAACAAAAAAAACAATGAAGTCTGCTAAATCAAGCTTTGATATCTTCAACTGGCTTTAATAAGAATGTGCAAGGTGTTTGGGGTAAATTTTGTTCTTCATAATTGATACATTATCTATCACTTAGAGTATTATGAATTATGAGTTAAGCCCCTATTCAGCAAAATATTTAAGCATCTAATTTAATCCTTCCATATTCAGCAAAGAAATGTACCTGCCATTATACAAATTAATGTAAAACAAACAAACAAACAAACAAAAACAACAAAAAACCTTTGATCAAATAAAATATTTAAGTGGAATTAAATAAGCATGTTTATTATATTTAAACATATTTCCATTTCCTTAGAGGACTTAAAATGTTACAGTGCTCCCTCTAGTTTATTGGACGCAATAAGTCATCCCTTAAAAAAAAAAAAAAAATGAAAAAAACTGAAGTGTTGATAAACTAAACATAAAAACACTGTAAGTCAACCAAATAAGAATTCAAGAAACAACAAGCAAAAAGAATTTTCCTTTTTTCCATAAACATCAACAGCAGAAATCTTTTCAAAAAGTCTGTAAGGTCAATACACATATTCCAAGAGAAACATTCAGAGAAGATGTTTCTGAGAAGCAGCATTCTTCGAATGTGGCAGAGAGGAGATTTTCTTGCCAGAATCCTCCTCTGTGAAGGGCTCAAATGATCTGTCTGAAAATGAAATGACTACAGAATAGTTTCCTGGATGTTTTGACATTATGAACAGTATCAAATCACAGGAACTAAATGGTATTCATCAAAGACATCTAAGACAAAGAAGACAAAGAGCCAAATTACTCACAGCAGTGAATAACCATTCACTTAAAATCACCTTAGGATTTGAGCATCAGGAGCAGTATAATATTGTACCAAATTTTAGAAGGATGACAAGAAATATATGAGAAAAGTGTCTGGAAGTCTGACGTCTGTAGGAGGTGTAAAGAAAAAAATTAATGCACATCTGGATAAAAATAATGTACTTTGAGAGAATCAACATTCTTTCTGTTAAATGAAATTGGCCCTCATAAGCCTCAAGGAATTCTCCAACAAGATCATCATATGCAGCTAAAATGATCCAACTGATAAAAGTCTACATGTATTTCTAAGAGGCTTTCGACAAATTTCTCCATTGAGGCTTTGAATGAAACTGAGAAGCCATGGCATAAGAGGGAATGTCATGGATAAATGATTGGTTAAAAGATAGGAACAAAATGTAGGAGTAAATGATCTGCCCTCATGAAGAAGGGAGGTCACTAATGACATACTGCAGGGATCTGTACTGTGACTATTGAACATTCACAAGATAGGAAAGGGAACAAGTACATAGGTGTTAGAAGTTCAACAATGTAAAGTCATTTGAAGCAGTAAGGACAAAGAGCAGCTACAAAGAACTACAAAAAGAGTCTTAAGTTTTAGCAGCTGGACTCAAAGCAGACAAAACTCAAGAAGAAAAACATGAAGTGATGCATGTTGAGTGAGCAGAGCAATCCTAATTTTATATATAAACAACAGGCTCAGAGGCAAGTATTAGCATTCAGGAGCAAGACATTAGGGGTTATTATACATAGTTCCATGAAAATACCAGCTCAGCAGCACACCAAAAGACAAGGCAAATGTTAGTTATTGTATAAGAAAGCAAGAGAAAGCAACGCAAGCAACTGCAGTAATACGTGATTCACTGATAACTTGCATGTTGTATACTGATCTTATCCTCTCACCTTGAAAAATATAATAGAACTTGAACAGGTTCAGAGGATGGCAATAAGCATTATTGATGCTATGAAAAGACTTCTTTATGAGGAACCATCAAATAAATGAAGACTCTTCAGCCTGGTAAAGAAGTGACTGAGAGAGGATACAATATAACTGAGTGGCACTGACTTTGTAACAATTTGTTCTCTGTATTCTTAGTATAAGAACTAGATATCAACAAGTAAATAACCAGGAGGCAGGTTCCAACCTGCATCAGTCCAGCATTAACCCAGTATGTCATTAGGATGTGGAACTCTTTGCCAAAGAACATCTTGGGTGCCAGAAGTTTACATATGTTCAGTAAGAGTCTAGAAGAGCCCACAAGAAAAAGCCTGCAATAGGCATTACTAGCTACATAGAAACTACATCTGCTTAAGTAAGGAGGCAAGTAAAAGTAGTTGAAACTATAGGGAAAGTATAAGGTGGCAAACTCAGCTAATAGAGGTGCCTTGTCTTTCTTTTCTTCAAGCATCCATATACAGCTACTCCAAGAGATGTCCTAGAGATAGTACTCTGTAAAAGCAACATAACATATCTCTGCTCATAAGGAATATGAAAAAAGTCTAAACATAAAAAGAATTACAATAGAATTTGTTTGTTTTTTTTTTGTTTTGTTTTGTTTTCAGAGTTTCCTATCTAGTATGTTACTTTAAGTAAACCGTATCTGAAAGATGCTTATTCACTCTTGCATGCTTGGCCAGAACATGCAACTCTGCTCTAGTAAGATCAGGTCAATAGGTCTGAGGGAGGCCTCAGGCCCTCCTTGCCTCCCTAGGGCATGAAGAGCTGAGCCCTTAAGCATGGCACCAACGCTGCAACAGCCCCTCTGAAGAACTTTTCAGCCCCTTACCACACGTAGACAGCCCCCTCTGACAGGTTGCCCCTTGCCAGCTAGGGGCATGTCCCTCCACACGTGCTCATCAACCCAGTCAAGCAACTAGCTGCCAAAGACTAGCCCTGTAGATGCATTTAATTTATGAACCAGCCAAGCAGGAGTCAGCTAACAACTAATCACAACTGATAGAAGCTATGGGCTCTAGAAGCTTCTAAAAGCTTCCAGGAGCAACTGAAAGTAGCAGTAAATAAATAAATTAATTAAATTAAAAAAAATAATCCAGTAGAAACACCGAGCAAGTAAGTAAAACACAAACAAGTAAGTAAGTGGTCCAGTTCTAATTAGACATGAGTGAAAAATAATTAACAGAGAAGGTGGGTGTGTGGGCCCAGGGAGACAAGCCCCAAGCAACCTGTCCTAACCTTAGCTTTGGTTGGGATGGTGAGATGAATCAGATTGCCTTCAAAGGTCTCTTCCATCTTAATGATATTCTCTGATTTATACCAGTGAGCATGCACAGATTGAGTAATGTCATGTTTATTGGCAATCCATCCCTGAGCTCAATAACCAAACTGGATGGCCATGAATATGAAACATAAAAGAGCTTGTAGTGTTTTCAAGCCAATTGTCCGACTAGCCCAGCGGATGCGTACCTTGGCAAGACACTATGATAGTGCTAAAGCAGGTGCAATGCTTTCTCCTGCTACTCTCTCAGGAACCAACCATTTGCAGCTTCAGCCTTTCCTGAGCTGATGTTGTTGCTCAGGAATGATGTTTAATAACACAGAGATTTATCCTCTAGTCATTTATTGTGTCTTGAAGTGATTAAGTGCTAAGCAGTGACAGTATCATGTGACTGGGAATGCCAGACATGAACTGCAAACACATGTAGAGCCACCTCCTTTTGTATGCTTTCAGCTCTTGATAGTTTTGTTCTAGTTCTTTGATGAGCAATTAATTGCTCTTCACCTGTCAGAGGCCCTTCATAATTTTCTAATCACTCTACTTGTGAGCTTATTGCTACTTAAACATGTCATTCCTGACTGACAGGACCAAATGAACCTGTGACTGCAGGGTAAATGTAGGCATTGAAGAGATCCAAACATAGCTATACAAACCTGTGTTGCAGTTAGGTCTGTTTCTCAGAAAAGGTTCAAGTATTAGCTTTTCTGAAAGTCCCAAGACAGCTGCTTCTCATCTGTGCAGACACTCCAGTCACTCAAGGACCTGGATGATATTGTGTTTGCTCTTGATATATGAGCTGTATCATCAGGTGTCACTGTCATTTGAGTCTGGAACATCTCATGCTATCTACTATTGATCTGACAGATGTTGAATAAGAGAGAGGACAGTATTAGTTCATGTGAGATATGAGAGCATATGAGAGCTTTTGGTATTAAAAATAGCTGCCCATCTCAGATCTGGGATATGTAACAGAAAAGGAGTGAAGACAAGATAATGTCATCTTAATGATTCATGCCATGTTGTGTAGCTGGGTCAATTATACTTTAAGACTGATGGATAAGACAGGAAACTGAGATATTTTTCCTGCACACTGACAATGCTTTGTGTTTTCTATATTATACTTAAAACAAAATCAGTTTTTACAAATTATTTATATTAGATTTATATTAGGTACCTCCCAAAACTTACATACTCAGGATACACAAAACTCATCCTGTATACTGGTCTTGTACCAGCCAGTCAACCCTTCATCCAGACAAAGTTGCTTCTGTATAGCTCCCAGATTCAGTCTATACAAGAGATTAGATCAGTGTTTGCTAAATACTGATCTCAAAAGCAATGCATAACAAGATAGCCTAATTAAATTAAAAGACTTTCTACACTTGTAATTATTTGTGTAGATGTGTTTCTCTATAAAAATACACTGCAAATAAAGAATTGTTTATTTTATTTTAAACATAATAATCTGAAGAGGAAAAGGCGATGTATAGGGCAATAACAGCAGGGCAAACAACATGCAAAATATTTCAGGTGGGAAGAAAAAGAGCTAATCTTCAATGTAAATATAAATTTTAAATAGTCCTTACTAACTAATGTTAAGTAATTTTTATTTTTTTTTTTTTGACAGTTAGTGAGAGGTATAGCAGGTATCCCTAAAACAATCATTAAGAATAAATGATATACTATTCTCTTCTATAAGAGAATCCTTAATCATTTTGTATATTATTAAAAATCCAACAAGAGCTGGTGAAAATCTTTTGGTTACTTCACTGGCTTTTGGTTCTGAAGTCTCAGCTCCTGGAAATTCCAGACCCCAGCAAAAGTATATGGACAAAGACTCAAGATTTAAATGGAATTAACTATATTTCACTCCAAGACATATTATTAAAAAATCATCTGGGTAAAGAATGTGCCTAACTTTTTATCTGTAGCATTCTGCCAACTTAATCATTCACATGCCTGCCATATTTGAAACAAGGAAGTATTTTGCTGGATAACCCTCAAACTGCAGCAGAAGTTTTATCACATGTTCAAAACGGAAAGTAATGCTGCTGTTAACATCTAGTTTTCCTAACATAAATCTACTGGCATTACGAGGTTGTCCTTCCAGTGCATTTGAGTATGTTTTATTAGATTTATGATGAATAAGCACAGATGGAAAAATAGGTTAGATTGAATAGAAGGTATGATAAATACATTCTCTCTGGCTTTGCAGTGACCTGCTCACACTATAATGAAAAAGTACCTTTGTGTATATATATATAGGTTATCGCTTACCTACCATTAATTGAAAATATTTTTTTTATAAAATCTACCTATATATGCATTTAAGCATTCTCAAAACTGGATAGGAAAACATATTAATGCTTAAGCTACTCTTTCTTACATTTCAGGTAAGATAGAAAGACTTCAATGTCTACATCATTTCATGTTTCCAGGTTAATATTATGTCCTGAAGAAAATTTGCATATACTCCAAGCAGAACATACTTTTCTTCAATATATTGCAGATTTTTCAATAGACATGAATTAACAAGCAGATAAAATATCTTTATTCCAGAGACATAGCACATAAAGCTAATGGAAATGCAGGCACATGGAGACATTTTGTTCCTGCAGGACTAAACAAAACAGGTTTACAAATCCCATAGCTCCAGTTTGTGGTTTTTGTCTAGGGAAAACACTATCCGATATTAAAAAGAAAAAAAATCCTCTTGCTATCTATATTTTTTCTCAGAAAATACAAAGCACATTTGGTTTGAACATATGGCCACTGAAATCAGTTGAAACAATCCATTGATTTCGATAGGAATTTGATTGGGTTTGAAGTCTCAAACTTGCTAGTAGATCTGAGAATAAATTTGATATCTCTTGGAACAGGATCATGGGTTTAGGCACGTCTGCCAAAACTCAGACTCCCAACTGGATGCTGCAATTTCAAAGCCTCTTTGGAAGTATAGATTTTCCAGGTTGTTGATTTAGTTTAAAAATAGCTATATGATTTTGATATATGATATTGCAGCACACAGGTAAAAATAATATTTAGATGTCTAAAATATGCTCCTTCGGCATTGGTTTTAAGGCTTACATAACCAAAATTCTAATTTCAAAAAGGCTGTTCAAAAATATTCTAGCAGATCTTTAGTGTATCAGTCCCAAAGAAATGTGGTTTCTCTATGTCTGAAGCACCATGCCATTACTTTTCGGATGTTGAGAGATGATATGCATGTCTTCCTGAACACTTCTTCCTCCCTCTTTCCCCATTTCTCCCTTGAAAAAAATGTATTGATGGTGAAATACTAGGAAACCACTCGTGTTGAGTGGGCAAAATGAAACCAAGGAAGAATTGATTATCTCAGGAATTAAACATTAGATCACAGAAACAGCAAGGAAAAACTCCTGATGTTATGCCAGAAAATTCACTGACATAAATAGATTGTAATAGGAAGGAAACAAATTCTGGCTGCAGGAGCTGTTTTTAATTAAATGCCTGAGATCTCTTCATTCTTGTCTTGCCCTTGATGATGTCACTTAGTGGTTCAAAATGCCGTAAAATCAGCAATATTCACTATCTCACAACAAATGGTAACATTTCTCACATGTTCTTTGCACAGCTGCTTAATAACCACCAAACTGCAGTTCACCATTAACAGAGACATAATTCTGTTTCACAAGAATAGTTTTTCCTGGTTCATTTGCAGTGTGGGGCATCTGCCCTAACCATGTTGCTCGTATGACCAGAAACAATTATTTAGATGACTGTTCCATGATGGTAAGGGTAACAAAGTGCAGAAACCTAGCCTGGACCTTTTTGCCCTTGCAAGGAAGGTAAAATATTTATATTGATTAAAAATAAATATAAAAATCCCATTTTCTGTTATGAAAATTGAGTAGTTAATATTACTAGAGATTTTGTTATATTGTGAATATTCTATTCACAATATTCAATTTGAGTACAAGTTGCACTCTTTGAGGTTCTTTGAATAATTCAGATGCATTCATTTACTCTTGATTAGTGGATCAGGTTCTTCAAAAAGTGAGTATTTATTTTATTTTATGACATGTAGCATTAATAATGTATTACCTTTCTCACAAGCTGCTTTTTAAAGAAAGCAATAAAAATATGCAGGGAGACAAGACTTCTGAATAGAGATTAAGGAACCATGGAGCCACTTAAGCTGTCATTTTGAAAATAGTCTAACTGCTACTACTCAGGGAGGAAAAATACAATCTTGATAATGCAAAAGGGTGAGTAACCTGTGTTGAACGGATGATTCAATGCCAGAGAAGAACAGCACTAACTTCTGTACAATACATGACAGAGAGGTAATAGTATTCCATGCCTTCACTGTGATGAATGTGTGTTTGCAGAATAGCTTTGAGTATTTTTATGAAGCATTACATGGAATATCTCTGTATTCTCAAAAAGTGTGTGAAAATTGCAAAGGACAAAGGCCAAATAAAATTACTAGGACCACTAGTAATATTACTTGGCACAAATGAAAAATAAATCACAGCTGCAAAGTCTGAAGCCTTTAAAACTTTTCATTCAAAGATAGAAATTTTTAAAAAACTATTGCTTTATGCAGAAAAATCTTCCGAAGGCCATATCTACAGACATATTAAAGAGGTTCCTGGGATACAAGATTAGTTCCAGCTGTGAGCATTGTTAATTGTCCAGGTGTCCCTGACAGACTGTGCAATCACATGAGAAATGCCCTATTTGGTGAGGCTAGAAGTGTGTCCAGATCTGTGTTCAGTCTCTGATAGGGAGAGCTAGGCATGCTGCTTCAGAGCAACTGAACTAAGTAATCTTTTGTCACACTTTTGTGACAACTTTTGTCATAGCGGTCAAACTTTTTGTGTTAGGGGTGTTAGAAGCCCATTCTTTTTAGTCTCTGGTTGTCTAACTTGAACCTATGGGTTTGTCTAATTGATCCTTTGTTTGTCTATTGATCTTGCTGTTGCAGTCTGCCTGCACAGTCTCCTGTGACAGGTATGAAGGTAAGAACGTAGGTAAATTAGTTAACTGCAGTTAACTGTTGCTGTCCCCTGTGAGTATGATGTGTTGAAGTTTTAAAAAGTTTTCTTTCTAGACTAAAATATAAAGGTGTGAAAAGGACAAAGTTAAAAATAGTAATAGTAGAATGATTTTTACTTACCTGTAAAGATATAATTTTTTTGATACTGAGCCCAAAGCGGAGTGTATGACAGTTGAGGGAAAAATGTAGAGAAAATTATGTAGAAATATTAAATAATTAAAAAAAAAAAATAATAATAATAATTTTAATATTTAAAATTTAAATATTTATGTAAAATTTAAATAAATTTAAATAAAAAAGCACAGTACCTATTTGCACTAATGTGCGTATTTATACGCAACTGAACCAAGCAACCATAACTCTAGTAGTCATTTACTTCATACCAGCTTCTTCACTGTTATTATCTGTGCACATTTCTGTTGTTAAATGTATATCTCAGGTCAACTTCCCTGAAGAATACTACTAAAGATGTTTTTCCAACAAATCACAGTCTGAAATTACTATTGTATCTGCTTCAAACTTTCTGGCTTTACAAGTTCCTCATAAATTTCTATCAATGGCATTATTGAGGCTGGTGTTACTGAAGTCGGTGTTACTTTAATTAAGTAGTTTCCATCTACAGCCAACCATGACATTTCAGAATAGGTGTTTCTGGAAATTTCCTGACTTGGAGGCCTTTCTAGAAAGCAGAAAGCTGCCAAAAAAATCCTAATTCTGGTGCCGCCTTTTTAGTGTGTTAGGCACATCTGATGACTAAGTCAGATGCTATTAAGTTATATGCTTTTGGCAACTCAGTCTTGAAAATGTGTAGAGCATGCTGTGTTGACACAGTCCAGCAAATAATGAATTAAAAATGAGCAATAAATTGTCAAACCAGTGGTTGAAATAAACCTGTGAATCTTAAGTGAGAAATAAAGTTTAAAATGTATATAGAAGGATCTGGTGAAAACTGAAACAATTTACTGGAAAAAATTTTTAGTCCTTTCCTTTTAGAAATGGCACTGACAGGTATGTGTGACTGTATGACATCAATAATGACATTGCAAGAGACTTCCAAGTAAAAGAGACCCAGGGGTATCACCAAGATCAGTCCAGTATGACCTTCACAATGAAGTGCTATTTCCCCAAGTATGGCCTTCCTTCAGGTGATCAGCTGTTACATATATGCAGCTAAGTTCACAGACAAAATTGTGTGTTTTTTGTTTGTTTGTTTGTTTTAGTTTGCTACAGTCACAGGTTATTCAAATAAAAGCACTTAGCAAACAGGTAAACTCATGAAAATAAAAAATCTCTTCCCAGGTTGTAATTTTTTTTTTCCATGAAGAGACAATTTATCATTTTTTTTCCCCTGCATTATGGCAATGCTCCTTGCAGCATCTTTTTGCTGTTGATGTTTCTCCTGCACAAAGGGAAACATTATTTAATGTTTTCATTTGGTTCTCTATGGTACAGGTGCACATGCCTAAGCACAGTTGGCTCCCTGCTAGTTTTCCGAAAGACTTGTCACAAAAAAGAAAATGATGTGCCAATTGCAACATTTAGTAAGGGAGTAAAGAAAGGGAAGTGGAAACCCAGCAACTGTTCTTACCTTCTTAAATAGATTCTGTTTTGCGCTATAGGAGCATGCTTCTCTGCATGGCTGTCTCTTGTGCTAGTTAAGCAAAACTTGTCACAGGAAACAAAAGTATTTGCCAACTTGGCTTTAATGCAAAACCTATTCTTTGTTCTTTTGCATACATCAAATGTCAGCCTCTGTATACCCCTCTGACAGGAGGCTGACATGAAAAACAAAACACTACCAGGTGCATCCTGGCATGCAAACTATTCTGAAGAGTTTAGTAGTCTTGCTTGATGGGAGATGAGGGGTTGGACTTCTTTTATTTGCTATCCACCAATCACATTAATTTTCATACTTAGAATATAGAATACAACCTTTTATGAAAATACTTTACATGCATCTGATTTTAGCTATATAAGAAGAAATGCAGCCATAATCTTGTAGCTTTCCTCCATCATCAGCTGGGTACATGCAGATTCTTAAGTTTTGGATTTGAAGGAATTAGCCCTACAGGTACCTTTTTCCTAATATGCAGATTAGAAATAGTTTAGACAATTAATTTAGACAAAAGGCCCCCCTAAAATCAAGCACAAGGTATCTACCTTGGATATTGTGTGTAGTTAGAAGCAGACATGAAGAAATACACTTTTTTCCAGTATGTAATAGGCAAATGTGTGCATATACTTACATGTTTGCTTCTATTTAGCCTACTGCCTAGATTTACTTTCATTGTAATTACTGTCATGTACTCACTTTACATCAGGTATTCTGACTAGAGGAAGCATTAACATTCTTGAATTTTCATTACATTTCATATATCTGAGGAAACATTTATATGCAAATTCACCCAAATTTTACAGCATAAATCTTTAATATTAGTGGTTTTTTTGGTCATTTCTGCATATTTTGGTAGCATATTTTGAAGGAATTTCAGACAAGCATTTCCAAAACAGCAATAGGCTTCAATGACTGCCTTTTGTAGACTGAAACGACAGCTTTTGGATAAGAAAATTTGATATTTTCTTTAATATTCAGTAGTATTACAGTGACAAAAACACATTTACGATTCAATAGGATGAAACCTGATAAAAAGCATTTAAAAATCCAAGTAGATTGATTGTGTGCAATCATTGCAAAAAAGCAAATTCAATAATAAAAGGGCTTTATTAAAATGCTTCATTGTAAAAAAAAAAATATATATATATATATATATATATATATGGGTATATATATGTGCAATACATTATTTGCATCCTGTAAGCTACAAATATGACCCTTTACATTATTTTTTTCTGCCTTCAAAATACCCGTTTAGAGTTTCAGAGACTTGTTTGCTTTGCCAGTTTCATCAGCATAGTTTTTATCAGCCAGTCAGATCAGACAGACTAATCTTTTTAGATGTCAAGGTCTTGTGCTACGTTTCCTGTGTTACCAGGCAGGCACAGTGCTAAGTGTCTCTGCTGCAATTAAAACAAACAAACAACTTGTATCTGCCAAGACAGGTAGATTTGACTTTGTGCACACCTATATAATATAATGAATATTTTTAGATTTTAAATAGTAATCAGTGTGATGCTCAGTGATGACACCTGTCTCATATACATAGATGAACTTCAAAAGCAAATTAAATTAAAAATGTGTTTATGTGCAGATAGATTACACATCTTTATTTTCTTGTTAAAATTCAATGTATAGAAATATCTGAAGGGAGGGAGTCAAAAGGATGGAACCAGACTCTTCAGTTGTGCCCAGCAACAGGACAAGAGGCAACAGGCACAAACTGAAGCACAGGAAGTTCCATCTAAATGGGAGAGGGTACTTCTTTACTAAAAGGGTGACAGAGCACTTTAATGGGTTTCCCAGAGAGGTTGTGGAGTCTCCTTCTCTGGAGATATTCAAGACCCACCTGGATGCCCTCCTGCGCAATGTGCTGTAGGTGATCCTGCTCAACAAAGGGGTTGGACTAGATGACCTTCAGAGGTCCCTTCCAACTTCAACCACTCTGTGATTCTGTGAAATTCAGTTTTTAGATTTTTATGGGCCATTTCGTTAGAATCATTTGAAAGCACTAGCTCTTGAAAAACAATAGAAAGAGATCCTTTATAATTATTAGAAATAAATCTCTAGTCCTACCTCATACAAAGGCCTTTTAAATAGGTCTAATCACATTCTAGATATGTCTACGTTATCACTACAGATGTCAATTCTATTGGTTAAAAAAAAAAAAAAAATGTGCAAAACTAAAATCTGAAGTATCTACAAAATCTTTTCCATTAAAATTATGTTTTAAGTCTGTCAACAACCCAGTGAATCTTAGCATATTTGTTAACTGGAAAAGTTGCTCATTTTTCCTACTTGCCTCTCTCTTTATAGTATTTCTCCTGAGGTATTCCCCTTCTTTTTTTCCCCCATTTACAATCACTTCATTTTTCAGTCTAATTTTGACTTACCTCGGTTCAATTATTCTCCTGAGAACTATACACCAGTTTATTTTGGTTTCCTACATCTGTAAATTGAAGCTTACTCTGCACAGCAAAGAAGCAAAAATACATCTCGTATAGAACAGCTGATTTTCAAACATTTAGACAATCTTTTGGGCATGGAATCTTTTATTATCTCTGATGACTAAAAACAACTTCAAGCTAAGTATAGGTTAAAAACAATTTATCTTAGTTTAATCTAATTATGTTAATCAACTCTTTTACTACATATGTAACAGCTGCAGTAGCAATGAATAACTTCATTTCAGTGCCTTAGAAAATATGTTTTTGAGTGCACATCCAACTCATCTGCTCTAGAACACTTAAAAGCTCATAGCTTAAAGCTATGAGCTGAAGTCTAGCACAGTGATTCTAGGCACCTTATGTATCTGTCTCTTTTGTTGTACATGTACAGACTAGCTTTCATTCTTATAGATACAAAGACAATTCCTAGTCCTATGAAAGAAAAAGCACGTAAGAAAAAACATCAGCAAGGACAGGGGCAAAAGCTATCCAAAAAAAACCATGGACCTACAGATTTAAATTCTTGAGAAAAAAAATTACTTTTGCATTTACTATTAAAGCCTTAGTTTTAAGTATGAAATTAAGCCCCAACAAAATACCTCTATATCACTAAAATGATTAAAATAAAAATGTAAACATATCATCGGTCTCATTGCAGTTATCACACAATGATTTTTTCATGCTGGATCATGAATGTAAGGACCAAGAAAAAAAATTACATTTTCAAAAAATATTTGTTAATTGCAAGTAGAGTCTATATGTACCCTCTGAAGGCATGACTTTCACCATCACACAAAGTAGGAGAGTTGTCTTCTGCTCATTGTAGAAACTACCTTCTTGCTCATTTCCTTCTTTTGCTTGATACACAGCTGAGTCCTAAGGTCACACCTGGAAGAAACCTGAAGAAAAGGCAAAGAAAGTGCTAAATGAATGTATGGGCAGCACATCTCCAATATTGCCTGCTACCAGTAAACCCACATTCTTCTTTAAATACATCCCTGAGTACATTCTTAAAAACAATTAACTTACCACATATAACTAGCAGGAAGTCTTGGAGTCCATCTTAAAGGTAAGCGGTGCTTTCTGAACACATTTGTAGGAAATGCTGCACTCTGCAGAGCTACCCAACAGATGTCTGGGATCCAAATATTTCCAATACAGGCAGAGGAGAGTACCATGCATTCCCTTGTACCCACAGAGAGGAAAGAAAAACAATGACTCTCAGGGAACATTACTTCTGCAATCCCCCTGCAGTTTTGCACAACACCATCAATGCTAAAATTATACAGGTCTTCAGGTATTGCATATTTCTGCCTTACTCTATGATTCTTAAAATTGGCTTATAATAACCCTGTAAAATTCCGCAGATTTTCATTGCCTCTTGAGGCTGCCCTTCCAAACTATTAGTGAACCCAACTTGAGAATTTATGATATAAACCAGGAAAAACTCCTATCTCCTAAAACTCCCTTCCCTTCCCTTCCCTTCCCTTCCCTTCCCTTCCCTTCCCTTCCCTTCCCTTCCCTTCCCTTCCCTTCCCTTCCCTTCCCTTCCCTTCCCTTCCCTTCCCTTCCCTTCCCTTCCCTTCCCTTCCCTTCCCTTCCCTTCCCTTCCCTTCCCTTCCCTTCCCTTCCCTTCCCTTCCCTTCCCTTCCCTTCCCTTCCCTTCCCTTCCCTTCCCTTCCCTTCCCTTCCCTTCCCTTCCCTTCCCTTCCCTTCCCTTCCCTTCCCTTCCCTTCCCCTTTTCTTTCCTGAATTTGGAGGCTCAGTATATTCTCTATAATAAAAATTATTGTAGTAATACTTGTCAATGAAAGAACATATTCATGCATAATTTTGATGCCAAAATGGTTATTATATTTTCCTGCCTGGAAAGGATCCTACTAAAAAGAAGGTTGTGCTTAACACATAACTGTGTTAAAGAATAAGATACTACTGCCTTGATATTAGGAGAACTATCAAAAGAGTTACTTTTAAATATGGACTTAACTACTATAGAAAATGTATGAAAAGTTATTTCCTTAGTTTCTTGTTTGGCTGTTTGGCTGTATATGACATCCATAATGAGGAGAGAATAATCTCTTCAGCTCAACAAGTTACTAACCATGTTCTCTCAGTTAGAAAAAGCTTTTTTTTTTTTTTTTTTTATTTAACAAAACCCCATAAATACTCCCACCTCCAGCATGTAATGAGCTGGGAGCATGGTGTTAAAAAAGTGACACAGAAGGGGAAAATACATCTTATAATAAAAAGCTAGAGTGGTGTACACATTGTGTGTGAATGTTTCTACTGTCTACCAAAAGCCCGCTACTCAATTTGATGAAGTAACTGCAAGCTAAGTTAACTTTTCTGCTGGGAATGGGAGGGAAGTGTAGCTGGAAGAATCCTTTTTAAATGCCTGTATTACAGAAACAAAAAGACGACAGTGCAAAGGAGGAAACAGTTTTTGTGGATCTAGTTTATTAATAAGCATTGTAAATAACAAGACAACATGCTGTACAGAAACCTGAAATAGAACTACTGCAAATTTACTGGACTTTAAATGCTGCTGGACTATGATATATGATGTCCAACTGCGTGATTTGTAAAGCATGGTTAGGGCTGTTTCAGTACATAGACATACACTGCTCACTCTCAGATCCTGTAGTATGCCATAGAGCAGGGAGGCTTTCCAGACATACAAAACCAAATATTTACAAGAAATCATCCATCTCTTTCTTCTCTAGGGATAATGTTATACACAATTTTCCTATGTATATCAAATAAAATCTTTGCCTTCAACTTTACTTTGTGTCTGCACAAACCAATCCCTCCCTTTTTGTTTATCCAATTAAATAATGGTAATAAACTTCAAACATTTAATCAATAAATTTTGATAGGAACTGGTATTAAAGCTGCAAAAGAAAAACTTGTGCTAGAACTGTTGGAAACAAAATACAATGATCAAGAATTTCAAATTAAAGCTTTATAAGCTTGAATCAAGAGACCTTGCACTAATCAACCATTAGCAGCTAAAAATTATTTAGGTCTACTCTCTGGCTCAGTGACACTAGAAGAGGAGTAACAATGGTAACTTGAGGCTGATGTATTTGCACACTGGATTAGAGCTCGCTCAGAATACAACAGAGCAAACTTCCACTTCTTAGAAAACAAAGAAACAACAACAACAAAAAAACACACCAACACCCACAAACAAACAAAAAAAAACCCTGCATACACTGGGCTCATGAGTATCTAATACAAAGTGGCTGCACTTCTCCACCTCTGTGCCTAGCAAAAGGACCTGTCTGGATTCAGACTCACATAACTAAAGTTATGTCAACCTAACTGTCATGCTAACATTCATAAACCCTCAGGTCCTATTAGCATGGGCTCATTGCCATAATAATGAGCTAAATGACCTGCATCCGGCCAGCTCACAGCCGAGAGAGCAGGTGCTCAGTAGTCTCTGTCTGGCCAAGCAGATGTGCCTCATTATTCTTCCTTTAGAATTAAGTTACACAGCACAGTTTATGAAAACAAAAAACTGATATATTTCACTTCAACCAGTTTGACTTCAGTTCATCTTTTTTTTTTTTTTTTTTAATATTTGACTCCTTTACATAATCAAAAGTTACCTTTCTTTCTGCCACCACTACCTATATCTTGCAATAGTTCAAAGTGCAACAAGCATGTATTGAATTTGGAAAAAAAAAAAATCTAGGCTAGACTGTGACACATTACTTTGAAGGCAAAGGTTTTCTTTTATTGTTACACTGTATGAAACAAATCTAATCATGTAACTACCATTTTACTGTATATTGTATATAGGATTGTTTTCTCCACAAATTCACACAAGATGAAATAATTGACTAAAAAAATTACACAAAAATATACAGCCTATGCACTAGATAAATTATTTATATATATGGCAAGATGTGCAAAGAGTCTATAGTAATGTTATTCCTCTGGATACTGACATGACACTTGTACATTTTTTTCAGAAAAAAATGTCACCTTTAATGCATAATTTTATATATGTAATATATAAAAATGAGGGCATAATTTTACTCCCAATAAATTTACAATTAAATGTTATTTATCTTGTTGATAGAATTTTACAATACCATAGCACAATGTCATGGATATAATATTTAACACTTCCTATAATCAGATTCAACTTTATAATTTTTTTTGTTTAAGCAGTTTGTTGTTTTTTTTGGTTGGTTGGTTGGTTTCTGTTTTTCACTTTTTGTTTATTGTGTGTTTTATTTGGAGAAAGGATTGCAGTTAATTGCTTCCATATCTCAGAAGAAAAAAAAAAAAAAAAACGTTAAAAAAGAAAGGGTTGGGGTTTTTGATTGATTGATCGATTGTTTTGTTACCTGTGTATGTGTGTGTGTGTGTGTGTTTGGGGGGGGGGGGGGGGGGGAAGAAAGTATAATTCTGGTATCTTTATCTTTTCCTATTAAACTCCTAATGCTGTAGAAATTGATTGTTTTGTCAGGAAATTTCAGTTACAATCTTCACCCAGAAAGGAAACGTTGAAGGCAAAATAAATAAATAAATAAATACAGTTCTAAAATGCAGCTGCCACTTGGTATGGCAGCCATCTTTAACTAAAACTATAGTTCTCTGCTTACAATAGGAAGTATTACATGTCAGCTTTATTCTAAATTTGCACAATTAATATGTTTGGTAAAGCTGTGTAAACTACAGATAAGCTTTTATTGTGTATCCCTGAAAAGGACTGATGAATTTTCTCACTGTGATGTCTCCAAAGTAAACAACAAAAGACTCTGTATATATTAGGTATGAATTAATTTGTCAAATTTTTAGTTTTCCTGGAACTGAAATGAGCTGTGTCAACTACTGTGTGTCAGTAGCCAAAGGATTTTTTTTGTTTTCTTTTTTTTACCCTGGATTTACATGCAACTGGAAAGCAGTGTGCCACATTTTTTCTAAACATTATTGAGAAATACATTAAACAAAATAAAAAAAGAACAGAAGTACATCATTAGATAATCTTATGTTTATTAATTAAAGCCTATCAGTAGATCAAAAGTGAAGCTTCTTTTAGTTTGCACATAAAATGTAAATGTGATTTGAATAGGATTACAGTTGGGACACAATATATAAAGCTACTTATACCTGCTGGGCACATAAGAGAAGCTCTTTTAGTGTTCATTGGAAACCTTCAACAACTTGTACTTCTGTAAATTTTACAAGCAGCTAATATTACAGCATTTTTACACTTTTTTTTTTTATAATAAATTACACATAAGTTACAATATGAAGCCAACACAGAAATCTATCCGTAAGAAATATTCATACACTGTCATTTTTTCTTTCACAAAACTTTGATTGTCTCACTTAAAGTATCAATAAAACTAAACAAAGTTATGCAGTTTGATAAGGAAAAAAACTTGGTATCATAAATGATGAAATAGCTAAATGGCTAAACAGCAACAAAATACTAGAAAGGAAATATTTTGTTTTGTTTTTATTTAAGAAAGGAATTTCCTTTTCATCCGCTGTAGAATTTACTAGTTTTTTTGTTTGTTTGTTTGTTTGTTTGTTTTTTCCTGTCACTATTAAGAATGTACTGTTCGGTTAACAGAACACTGAAAAAATTCTAATCTTTACAGAGAACCACCTTGAGACTTTATCAAATAACATAATCGGGGTGTACTTATACTTATCCAGCATTCATTACTTTCTTTCTTTGCTGAAAAATGTCAGCAATTCTCTAATAAACTAAGCTACAATGACAACTACTCCTTTATCTAATAGGTTTGGGGTGAAGTAACTAATATTATAGCTAATCTTCTACTGAATACTTGTAATAGGTGATTATAGCTGTAAAACAAACATATACATCACTATAATATTATTTTAAACATCAGTAGCTTAAAGCCACAATATGACACCGGCCAAAATAACTAGCCCAGTTTCCTACTGTTTTCAGCAGTGCCCATGTAATTTTCAACTAACAGGAACAGTAGCCAAAGCAAGCTCTGCAAGATAAAAAAAATAAATAAATAAATAAAATTAGCCTTATAGCTTGAAAAGCACATTTATCACACTTTTGCTTCCATTATTGTAGAAAATAAAATCTTAGAAATAAATTTAAAAAAAAAAACAAACCTGATCCTTATTGTATGGTCATGTTTTCAATTTCACACAGAAAAGCCTAGTTAAGAGTTTTCTATTTCATCTATTGCATTCTTTCATAGAATAAATACCTGTGTATCCAATCAGTTAAAATTAAAAACAAAAGCAGTTGTCATGTCTTTCAGTACATTTTCCTTCTTAATTACATGAAAGATAAATTTTGTTGAAAACATATACCATCCTTCCTAAGAAGTAGATCTTACACATTCTATTATGTAAGGTAATCAAATGAGACATTGCCCGCTTGATCTCTATTGCTAAGCAAATGGAAGGTGAAATTTATGCATATGCTATAAATTATAACAAAGAAGATAGAAAAAAAACTAGTGAGTTATATTACTGTAATATTTCCTAAACTGTACTAAGAAAATGCTTTCAACAAAGAGGAAGAACTGCTAGCAGGTATTTGTGCTATATGACCCATATAAGAAAATCAGTGGGATTTTGTGTTTTCTTTTGATAGGTTCTGGGTTGTGGGTTTTCTTCCCCATTTTATATATTTTGCCAAGAACTATGGTCAATTTTAACTAAGTCCTAAGGATTTAGCTTGAAAAGCTAAATTCAAATTCAAATTTAGGATTTTATATACATAAATATTCACAAGCCTAACAAGTTTGTATGTGCACTAAGAACAGAGTTAGGCTTAAGTTACACTTAAAGCCTGAAATAGTGGATTTGCCAGATATGCATTTATAGCTGGTGCTCATGGATAAACGTAGTGCTACTCCCAGACACCGGTGTCTGGTGGGATACAGCAAAGTTTGCCAGAGGGATGACTTTGACAGGATCTTCACTGGTGCAGTGTCTTTCACAGGTGTTGTAGAACTGGGGCCTGAGCCCACCTTGGCCTTTGTCAGCGTCATCCTTTGGAAGGGACCTCCCAAGAGTGTGGCATCCATCAGGCCTGGCTCCTCGGCCCCAGCCTTGCTGGAAGCCAAATGATGGCAAAGGGGTGTTGGACTGTTGATACTGTGTCAAAGAAGGTGGCATCCAGCAGTTGTCTGAATGGCCTAGGATGAGACACTCCTGTGTGCAGGTTTCAGAGGCTTCAGCCAGGGCTTTCTGGAGATTTACTTCAATAGCTGGGAGGGCAGAAAAAGACAGGAAATTATCAAAGGATCTGAAGACTGACATATGCAGGGAATCAAGAGTAACAAAGCAATTCTAGTTCAATGATAATGGACATAGTTGGGAAAGAAAATACCTGCAGTTGTAAAAATTAAATGAATGTTTAGATATTTGCAAGTTTGAGACCCACAGTATCACCAGAAAAAATATTAAAATTTCATCAACATATGATACTGTGGCTTCAGTCAGGTAACCAAAGCCATTATACATTCTACTTATGACATTTTTATTTTTTGGAATTGTCCCTCATGTGAAAACAAACAAACTAATAAAACTTTATAATAATACAATATCACTATTCTATATGTTTGCATACAATTACTTGAAGAAAAAATAAAATTGTATTATTTTTATTGAAATATTCTCTTGAAGTGGCTTCAAAGATGTACTCAAGAGCTTTAAGAATGAAAGACAGCCTAAAAACTATTTTAAAGAGAATTGATTTCTCTGTGCATTCAATACTGGAAACCATGAAAAATCAAAGGGTAATAGCCAACGAAGCTGTAACCTCTGTAGTTTACTAGTAATTGAACCTGAGTTCTTGAGTAGATGCAAGGTTTATGCCCTTGAAAAGAGATTACAGAAATTATAATTTGTTCAAAGACAAAGTAAGCTACTAAATCTACAAAACATAATTTGCAATACATAAACAATCTTGATCTGTTTCATTGAAATTATTCTGGGTTTACCATGTTGTGTGAAATCAAATTAACATAACTTATATACTACATATCATTCCTTGAGATATTTTTATTATTATATACATTATTTTTATATTATCTTGCTACGTACATGGTTTAAGTATATCAAAAGAGAGAAAGAGTCCAATTAGATATTGTATTGTGTTGTCTTCACAAACTGCAAGAATGTCCTTTTTCTGAAAGATGTGTATATATTATTTGTATTTATTTTCAGGAAAATATTTAGAATTGGATTGACAACCAGTGACTCACAACCAGTGGAGAATGTATGCTGCTACAAATTACTTATTGCAATAATAGTTCTGAGTGGGAGCCGCTCATCTTTTGAGATGTTTAAACAGATGCTGTATTTCTGTTCTAATAAATACTTTGCATGTTGAATTCTGTGTAAAGCTACAAAGCACTAACACATATTTCCATGTTACATCTAAATATAAATTAATTTACTTTTTCCTTCAGTCATTGAAATATATAATGCTGCTGACCAAAATACAGGTTACATCTTTTTAAAATCTACCAGTGTTAAGTGGACAATTGGTTCTCTGTTGTTTCCTGAATGTTATGTTCTTGATTATTTCTCCTGAAGTAAATTGTACAAGTATGTGCCTGGTAAAGAAATGATTGTTTATAAATATTGTTGTTTTGCCCTGTTTTTAGCATTTCAACATGTCTTCAGTCATCTTGTCTCTGTATTTTAGAATGTAATCCTGACAAAGCCTTGGCACCTTGTTGTTTAAGTACTAATCCAGTTTTGATGGGCAGTCAGATATATAAATATGGAAATAATTCAGTAGAGGAAATAGTTCATGCAAAAAAAAAAAAAAGTTACTGCTGGTAGATTAGTCTAATCTTTCTGTGTCCTGCTATCTGCTATTCGAGACATAAAATTAAGTATATACAAGTTCTTTAAGCTCTTTAATTATCCAAGTTTTCTTCTCTTCTAATCAAGGCAACTCACAGAAAACAGGTATGTCCTTGACTTAATGTTGAGTTATCACTGATTTATGCATAAATTGATATTTTTTGCATTTATTAACAAAACCTTGTTGATACCCAATCCCCCAGACATTCCTCTAGGCTTTCTAATATCTCTTAAAATTCTGTTACTTAGGTGAAACTGGAAAAATACTATTTTTATTTGGAAATAATAATTATTATGCAATGCTAGATCTCCACAGCAATTAGTTACTATACTTATAATGTAGTACCATCTCAAGCTAGAATAAAAAAGCAAACAAAATTAAACCATCAAAACCAGTGTATGGCAATACTTAACTTGAGCTTTAGACAAGGGAACTGCAGAAATAAAAGGTCGCTTATAAAGCATTCTCTACACCATATTGACATAAGCATTTTGTGCCATGTGTTGCCAGACTACCTGTAGACTTGGAACATGCTAACATGTGAAGAACAACAATGTTGTCAGAATGACATTCTCATTTATTCTCTCAATAATGAGATTGATACACAACCTTTAGCAAAAACAAACAAACAGAAAACAAAGAAAGCAAACAAACCTTTAGCAAAACCTACCTAACCTTCATGGGTATAATCATATGCTGTGAATACAAGTTATTTTGGCTTTTAGGTTTGGGTTTCATTATATAAAAATCCTTCATTGTCAGACTTTTTGTAGCAGTCAATCTTTCAGTATATGTATTTTGTACATGTAATCTTGACTGTCAGAGTAATTATATTTTTCATCACTGCTTATGACTAATAACATGTAAAATATACAGTTCTTATTAATTTTGAAGAGTTAAAACCCTTTTCTACTGAGTATCTCTGCAGCGTTGCAAGAGAATAGAAAGTAAAAATGTATTTAGCAAATACAAGTACTTTTCTGTATGATGTCTGACATCTTTTTTTTTCCAACTGTAACAGTCAAGCTTTGGTTTATAATATACTGCACTCATTAGAAAGAAAAAAATAAAATTAAATCAATGATATATTTAACCCATAGACTAACTTCAAAAGGAATCATATTTCAAGAAAAATGAATAGAACTGTTTTGTTTTTAATTTATATCTTCTGCATATAGGCCATAGCATTAGCATAGCCCTGAGGTTTTCTTTAGGAGACTGGGTATACTGTAGGAAAACAAATTAACTGAGAGTGTGACAATAAGTATATTGCACGATGGATAAGGTCTCCAGTATTTCCATTTAATGGAATCTTAGCAAATCTCAACAACTGGTCTGCTGCAGTAAGAAGTACTAGCAAGGGTAACTCAGACACAAAACAGCTTTGTCTTGGTATGAAGTAAAAATAAATATATAAAGCCAGGAGTATCAAATGCTTTTAGCACAATCAACGAAAAAAAAAAAAAAAAAGACTGTTGGAACATAATTCTTCTGGTTTTCAATGAACTAGCACAAAATGTAGGATTTTTTCTTCATGAATATTCACTAGGCATTATCTTTTTTGACTGTTCTTCCAGGCAGTGAAATGTAGCTTCCTTCAGTCAGTATAATTCATTCTCTATTTTTCTAAGATATCATTCTACTGCTTCATTAGCACTTGAAACCATTCTAAATAGCTGCCTAGCCCTGGCATTGTATTGCCATCCAAGCTGTTTTACTTAAAAAAATATATATTTCTAACAATTCCCTTTTTTATCAAAGCAAAGAGCTATTTATCAGCAATATATCATGCTAGTACTGCCACTTTACAATACAAAGTAGTTGGTTTCCAATGTTCTGTTACTGACTTAATAATATGTCACTGAGACAGTGACCTCTGAGAGGTCACTGTAACTAGCATTATGATGTTGTCCACAGCACCCAGGCTGGATTCCCCTTCACCACTTGCTGCCCACTTAAAAGGAGAGACTCAGGCTGGGTCAGCAGAGCATCCCAAAAGACCATCTGAAGAGGATTTCAAGCCATACAGTTGTGTCAGTGTGAAGTTCAGTGCTCAAGTGGCATTTATCCAAGCCTGGGTAAACTGAGCATAGCATTTTCTAGCTGCTACTCCTTAAGCTTTCTTCTGCTTTGCATTTTCTTATGCAGGCAAGTGTTTGCAACACTAACCTCTTGCAAGTCATTGTTAAGCGTGGGTGAAAAGAAAAAAAATTGAGCTCTTCTCTCATTCAAAAGAGGTAATGTAGGTGATTATTCCAGTCCCATAAGTATTCTGGTAGGAAAGATCTGTGACATCTGCCTCTAACAAACAAGTAAAAGAAGGTTTCTGCTGTCTTTGAATATTTTCAGAAGAAATAATGGTTTTCTCTGCTGAAATTTAGTGTCTGGTAATATGTTCTCACAAAAGATACGACAGGTTTATAACTGGAAATAAAACTGTAAATATTCCTCATGTATTACAAATTAACAATACGTTCATTTCAACTTTTATCAGTTTGCCTTGTTTCTTCACTCATTAATAAAACCATAATTTTATATATTTTTTCATACTGCATGGAGGCTCATCAACTATGACATGCAGGTTGTCTGAGAGATATTTTTTAATTCATACAATGGAACACACTTATGCACATGTGAATTTACCATTGTCACTTGAACTCCAGATTGTTTTAGGAATTAAGCTGTTTTTTAAATTGTCTGCCTCTGAACTAAGAACGTTTTTAAAGAAGGTGTCTGTCAGCTCTTATGAAATGTTTAGATCAGAGCTGTCAAGTATAACTAAAAGCACAGTAGTTAAAAGACTTGTTCATTGTTCCACAGTCTTTATCATTTTTAGGTCAAACCAGTCTTCAGTAAGAATATTTACTTTTACTTAAAATGTGGAATTTCAACCTTGCCAGGTAGCTATCCTTCAGTCAAAACAATTATAACAAAAAAATACTATTTGATCTTTTTCTGTTTGTTTTGGTTAGAGACTTTCTATAATTATAAAGCCCACGTACAGTACATATAAATATAAATGAGAATATAAATGTTGGTTGTTCTTCTTGCGTATGGGGTATGAAAGCTGAAGAACACTACAATGCAGGTTGCACTTGGTGCTATATATTTTGTAGACTGAATGCTGCTTACTTTGACATTTCTAGCTCAATATTTGTTGCAGGTTTAAGAATATTTCTTACAGAGAATTCTCAAAGGAAAACAGGTCGTTAGTCTGAGAGTGTTATCAGCATTCTCATAATGTTGAAGCATGTATTTAGTGTATACATGATACACTTTCTTTTCTACTCCTATGCCCCTCCATTCCACCAAAAAGGAGAGGTACTGCTCTGACAACAACAAGACAACCAGTCCCTTTTTCAGTTTGCCACAGAAGTCATCCCTTGCATCATGGAATCACAGACTTAGGTTGGAAGGGACTTTTAAAGATGTCTGGTCTAATCTCCTGCTCAAAGCAGTGTATCTTGTTCAAACTATGAGAACATTTTGAACATTTTTTCCAAAAGTCTAGGCCAAACTTTAAAAATGGTACATCTCCCTTAAAAAAAAAAAAAAAAAAAAAAAAAAAGAGTGCATGTTAAAAGAGATATGCATTTCTGAAAGCTCCTGGACAAACCTTAAAATGTCTCCAATGTCTCCACCTTTACCCACTTACACGTAATAATGATCAAAAAATGTATTCATCAGCAAAATGCTCAGATTCAATAGAAGTTCAAAAACTGACAAACTGCATGGTATCAATCCAGGCTTAGGACTTTTATAAATTGCATAAAGAATTCAAAAATAATTTCAAAAAAAATAAGTAAACGATATAAAATACAGGATATAGATAGAATGCTTAAATTTAACACCATGTAGCTGAAGTCTTAATGAAAAGCCAGTGTTGAATATGACACATTTTGGATGCAAACCATCCAGTGTTACATTCAGAGCACTCTTGTTTCATAATAAAGCAAGCAACAATTAGCAAGCAATTAAGCAAATTGCCCATAATTATGCCATTGCTGAGCTATTTTTCATATTTTCACAACACAGCACATATATGAATACATGGCATGCAGTGCCAATGCTATTCTGTCAGCATCCAGAAGTGCCTCTCATTTACTGAAGCATTTTGTATTAAACAGCTCCCATCACAATTTCAGTGCTCTCTGCTCAGCAGGAACTCACCAGAGTGATGAAGATGACAACCTTATACTGCTCATCTCAGCCAATAGCTCCTAAGGAATGGGTTGTGTTCCCCCTGCATCTCCCTCATTTTTTCCCTCATGTGTATGTACTATATGTGGTACTCAATCTAAGTAGAAATTGAAGCATAATATAGGTAAATTACAGTCCAGAATTACCCTTGTGACAGAAAGCTGCCATGTGGGCAACATCATTTAATGGTCTCTGCTGGGTTAAGAGAAGAGAAATAACATTAACAATAAAATAGGGAGGGTAGAATAGTTTGTTAGTATAAACTGGGATATATTAATAAGGAAGAAGCTGAATGTAGAAACCCTGAATCATTGATCATTGCTGTTATATCAATGCTGTTATATCGATATCTTTTATAATATAATCCCTTTGGGAGAAGATTCCTATGAATATTTTATTTCCTGTATGGATCTCAATAACTTAAAAACCTAAATAAATTACTAAAATTCTAGCCTTTGAACCTTTTTATTCAAAGAACAATTAGGACATACCACTTCCCTTAGTCTTCAGCCTCATGTACAGAGCTTGCCTCCACCAGATCCCATGAGAAATCATACTCTGAGGAAGGTTTATCCTCCAGATGTTCTAAATGCGGAATCAACAGGCATGCAGGAAATCACACATTTTTGTGTGCCACCTTGGCTGGCCACACTATACTGGGTATCGTGCCATTCCAGTCACATTTAGTAGTCATTTCTACAGATAAGTCATAACATTGGTTCTCTCTTCTTCAAACCTTGCTAAAGAGGTTACTCCCATTTTCATTCTTACTTACACTCAAATATGTATATATACATACATATGTAGATTTAGAGAAGAATATTGTTGCTTACGGTATCCACAGTGTGAATACAGTGTAATTATACAAAATAGTTTTTAAAGTTTAAGGTGTGAGAGTGCATGAGAGAGAAAGGAAGCTTAGTGATTTTGTTATAAATCACTAAATACCTCAAAAGCCTGAAGATTCATGAAGAGAACTAAGAAACACTGAATTTACATAAACTCATTTGATATGGAAACAGCGGAAAACACATTTTTTTTTATAAGGAGATGAGGTGAAAAAGTCATTCTCAGCAGAATGCAGGGTGATGAATAGGGGACAAGCAGAAGTTCCTTTTCAGGAAAGTCTGAGATACCTCACATACAACAGCTTCAATGAAAAAGTATGGGTTAAAGGACCTACAGGTCTGCTTCAAACTTCAGTATTTACAACCTATATTCACTTGAGTAAGTTTTTGCTGATGTTTCTTCACAACAAGTGGGCTGTGTTTTCATGAAGTTCAAAACGCTATTATTTTAAAAAGTATTGACTTTACAGTAAAAATAAATTAGAATACTAAGTAATTTTGTTAAGTCCTTGAACAATTGTTGGCAAATATTCATGGTTCAGACACTTTAAGGAAATCCTAATTTTCAAAAGAAAACCATAAAAAAAATCAAATACTAAGTAAGCATATCTTTCCTGCAGTGACCCAAGAGGGTTAAGATGTTTTGAAATTGTGCTTTCATCAGATACACACAAACAGAAATTTAAAGTCACAGGCCAATAAAGCAGAAAACAAAAAACCCTACAACAGTCTAAAAATATTCTGTGGCTTTTATGCTGTGACTCTAATTGCATTTCAAGAAAAAAAAAAAAAAAAAAAAAAAAAGCATTTTTATTTATTAGAATGTAAAACAAAACAAAACAAAAGTTCTTATTCTTAATATGTTGCCCTTAATTTATTTTGTGAATACTTCTAGATACTTTCGTGATGTTCAAATGCAATGTTTTAAAGTGAAATCTAAGTAATACTGTTTATAGCAAAAACAGATATTGCATTTGATTGGAGGGTCAACAGCATTAATTCTATTTTCTTGGGTTCAATAAGTAAGTAAAGCTGGATGAAGCTTTTTTGACAAAGCTTTTTTTTTCCATCAAAAATGTTTCAAGTTCACCTGTTTTGTGATCCTATTGATTCAAGTGATGTTTTGGGGGTATGAAGTATGGAAATGAGTAGTTTCCATTTTCTCATTTTATTTCCAAGTAGATTTTTAAAAGATGAGAATCTTTGCTATTCTAACATTATGCAGAGATGACAGTATTGAAAGGACATGTTCTCATTTTGCCAAAGTCTTTCCTCAGATTTTCCATTTCACTATAAATTTCAAGTTCAGCCTATGTTTCTGAAAAAACAACATTGCTTGCCGTTAACTGTACTTGCAGCATGGTCTAACACAATCCACAATAATTTCTACTTCCTAAATTCGCTGTGATTCCCTTACCCCTACAGAAGAACAAGCCTTGTGCTCCACCTAATAATTATGTTTTGCTAGATTTTCAAGTTTTTACAAGTGATTAGGATAACTATTGTATGCTCAAGAAGTCACACTTCAAAATTCCCATAAACTGACCAGCAGCATGTCAGATCTCTTGTACTTATTAAGCTCATTAGTCATGATGTACAACTTTGTGGAAAGACAAGAAAGAAGTAAGACTTTGACATTTCATATCACCACAGGACAAAAGGATTCCCCTCCTGCAGCTTTTGTCCTCCCCAGGAGGACACTCCTCCATATGGCTGAAGCCCAGGTGGGTTTAAGTCTTGGAAAACCCTCTGAACTGCAGGCTCCTTGATGACTAGACAGCATTTTCTAACCACTTTTTTTCACAGCAGTTTTTTGTCATTACCACTTTGTCAATCTGCCACAGACTGCCCTCAGTGGAACCAGGTATCTACTCAGGAAAGACCTCTAAAATGTGAGATGGCTATGTTTGATTAACAACTTTATGATTGATGTAAAAATGAAATTTGAAAGGTAATAATTACATTTGTGATTACTTAGTTCTAAATCACTTATGTTTTCTGTTCCCTCTCTTTCTGGGCAGCTAGAGCAATGACTCATTAATAATAATAAAGTCATTTAACCCTGCAGGCACATTACAAGGAGAAAGATGCCATTTGTCACCAACACAAATAGAACAATCACTGAAAAATACAGAAAGACCACTACTTCATAGTTGTTGCAAATGATAAAAGGGACATTTTGCATTCGTTCTTAACATGACATCCCAATCTGTTTTTAATTATCAGCAAACATAAGGGGACAGGATACAACATATGAGGGACTACTAATAATGTATTGTCCTGCAGTGACATTTCCATAATCACTTTAAATCTATCCTATACATATGTACTAGTTAAAGCTTTCTACTCAAGAAATCATACCCCCTAGTACAGAATGAATTATCCTTTGCAGATTTAGCATACAAAACAGCTCTTTCCCAGGTTTTGAGGGTCTGACAACTGACATGCATATTACCATTACTTTAAGTGATAAGGTTTGGCATTCTTTTGCACTTACAGTTGAATACAGCATCACATATCTAAGTACATTTGTATGTTTGTATTCTTTTGGCAGGAACAATTCAGTTTTAATTCTCACGAGAACTAATTTAGCCATAAACTTCTGCAAGTTGCTTAATTTTGCAATATTTTTTAGTATTGTTCTAAACTTCACTACTGAAGGAATTCTGCAAGAAGCACTCTATATTAGCGTTTCTTGCAAATGCCCTTATTTGTAGGGAACTCATGTACATCAGAATTTACTAGATTTTTAAGAAAAATTACTGATGTAACTGCCTATCTATGAACCAAATTTCTGATGAAGAGATGAGGCTATCCTTTTAGATGAAGCTATTCTTTTTATAAATGATTTGTTCCAGAGAGAGAGAGAGACTCCTACTATGGTATTAATATGAAAACAAATGAAAGAAGGAAGTTTCATGTACGTAAGAGTCACCATAATCTGAGTTCCAACTCTTTCAGGCTAGAATTACAATTTTTTCTTTGCTTTGCTTTATCATCAGTTTTTGCTTTATCATCTTACCATCAGGTGTGTAGAAAGACCAGAGAACAAATTTAGAGTATGAAGTTAGACTGTTATTGTGTGGGGTAGAAGGGAGGTAAGCAGACCTCCTAAATCTGTTTATATTTTCCCTAGGTACCACAACAGGCTATATATAAAGATATTCTTTAAGAAAGTTAAATAAGTAGTGTTAAGAAATAACGCACATCAGGAAGGAGTAAAATGCACAGAGTAAAATGCATATTTTCACTCAAGATAGTGACAACACAGAAAAGCTTATACATGGAGTGAGATGTTTTGTCAAATTGAAAAATGGAAATAATATGAACACTACAATTTTCACATCAATTTGAGGTAAAATGTTTTGAATTACAGTCATTTTAATCTTGTTTTATAAAGAAAATTACTTAAAATGGGTGATAATTTAAAACAGCATAATCCAAACTTCATTGTGTTCCAGTCAGGCATAGAAGTGAGAGTGGCTCTGAGTGATTTCGAGCAATATCTGTACTGTAGCTCAGACCTCATTCAGAATAGACATTTAAAAGAAGAAAAGGGACACCTGACTAGTTTCCATCATTTCCCCGTGAGTACAAAACCACTTACAGTGATGTCTGCTACCTTCTAACTGGGGTTTTCAAGGGATTGCTAGCACCTTCAGAAATTCTGCCATGATTCTGATGAGGCACTAATTTCACAGTTATCTCTTTAAGCATTCAGTTGTGACCACTTTCTCCACTGTAGTTTTGCTGTTTGATTGTTAAGTTTCTCACATCACTTAAGTCTTTTCCAAATATTAAGAAGTCGTTGGCATCAAGGATGCCTGCAGGTTAGAAATATATATTATAAACATTCCCTTTTTCTTTGCTGAGGGGAAAAAAAAAAAAAAAAAAAAAAAAAAAAACGCAAAACAAAACACAACAAAACAGAAAATCCACTACCGAGTTTTAATTCTCATCTAGTTTCCTTTGAACAACCTCCAATAATGACTTTCAGAATTTCTTTAATATTATTTTTAGTTTTCCAAAGCATTTGTCAAATAAAATATAAAAAATATATTAATCTGAACTAGGGTTATAGAGGGTAGTTTACTTTTCTAAATCCGATGATTTTCTCAGCAGTTTGGACAACTGACACATGATGGGGATAATTTAGGCCAGCTCAACTTTTGACAAAATTCTTTAAAGAGAGGAGAGGAAAAACCAACAACAACATCAACAACAAAACAGTATTAGGGAACAGTCATGGCTGTGATGATTCTGGAAGATTTTAGGATCAGCAATATCATCCCAGAAAATGGGAGACAGTAATTGCTGACAGTAATGTTTTCAGCCCACTTCAATCACTGTCAGGATAACCACGAGTATTATTTTGACTTGAAACAAAGTGGTTTTGTTTGTTTGTTTTTGTTGTTTTGATTTTTCTTTGTTTATTTTTAGAAGAAAAAAAAAAAAAAAAAAGAGTGCACCAAATATAGAAGGGTGGGGATATAAAGTTAAGTATCCAAATTTTCAGGAAAGTAAATTCCATTATTTTAGAAATGTTGCGTTATTTGCATAAACATAGCTCTTGTATCACCACATGCTATGTGTCTAAAGTGAGGATTCTGGAGAGATATTTGCGCAACTCCTAATTTCAGAGAGTTGGTGTTCAGTTTTGATTCAGAGCTATTTGCATAACAAGATGTCCTAACAAAAGAAAATAATTTGGATTTTAATACATTGCATAGACCATAATTTTCTTTGGAAAAAAAAAAAAAAAAAGTGATTTTTACTCCTGTTTTATAAGTATGACTAGGCTAATAAAAACCTAATATGTGTTATTAAATGAGGTTAAATACTGCCATTCAGATTTGTCAAGGAATTTACTGCTTTCCTTAGTACATGAGATTCAATCAGCCATTTCTCTACTACATAGGATAGAGGATCCTTTAGAAAGGGAATTCAGTTCTTATAAAGTCACTAAAGCTTAGCATCCAGCACTTTAGAAAGTCTAAGTTTCAAAGTTTACGTTTAGTTTGTTAATCCTGGATGTAGCATGCATACATCAAAGTTAACCAAATAAAACTACATCAGAATAATTCTTGTTTGAGATGGAACTCCCTATACTGCCCTTTTCTGTTGTTTATAAGAGTAGATCCACAAAAGCAGGTAATTTATTTTTTTTCTTTTTTCATAAGCTCTACAGAAAAGATATTTTAAGTATGTGTTGCTCTAGCAGAAGTATATATAAAGCTCTCTAAATGTTTGGCACTCATTTCTTTTTATGAGGGTATAAACCTTAATTTCTGGAGTTGACATTACCTAATCTTTAGTGGAATACATTTGACAATCGTCTTTTCTACAGCAAGTATGGTTGGCAGGAGCAGTTCATACTTAGTCCGTATTGCAAATGGCTGCTTTAAGATCTTTCTGTGGTTTTTAATTAACCATAGGATACAAAAGACCTAAATGAAAAGCTACCAGTCAATTGCTGGCTAAACGTTCACCAGACTGTTATTGAACCTCTTCAACAATTTATTCCTTAATTCTTCTGTAGTCTCCTAGAGATGTCATTAATATGCTCAGAGTTAATTCATTATCATCTATTGCTTCTATTCAAGCTCATGTTAACAGAATAAATTCATCAAAAATGATCAGACTTGAAAAGACAGATTTGGATTCTGACAGAGAATAATTTATCATGGCTGGGAAAAAGCCTCCCACCAACTGGGCTGTTTGAATGCTGGGAGATGAAATTGTAATGACTACAGAACCTCTGTAGAAAAGGACATTAAAGTCTCAAGGAGAAAGCAAGTAAATTATAAAGCCAAGACTCTACTGCCAAAATATGTATGTTCCTGACACTGGTTCCTTTTTTTTCATTTATTTACACTCACAGGCCTCTCACTGTATGTGCTGTCTTGAGGCAGAAGTAATTATTAAGGCTCTGCTGTCCATTTGCATACTGCAGAGCAGAGCCTAGGAGGTACAGAGGGGCACCGCCACACAAGTGCAGGTGTGACAGCAGCTTTCAAAGCTACAGAAATGCTACTGATACTCTGTGCGTCGTAAACTGTGAATCAATAGATCCATGAAACAGAAGTCTTCATAATAATGCTGCATAATGTAACACTAATCTATTTTATTCAAAAATTGTTGTAATTATCACTTAAATAACAGTAATTAACAAATTGAGTAATCTACTGTTCTAAGAATGCTACGCTTTCTAGGTATCTACTTATAATCTGAATTCCAGGAACAGCTGGAGAAAACAGCGTTTATAACACATTTTAGGTGTTAAATTGATTTTATTCTCTCTCTCTTTTTTTTCTTTTTTTTTTTTTTTCATTATAACTCCATTCTATAGAAGAATCAGAAAGCACTGTGATATTGTCATGAATGTGGTACCACTGCAATATGACTTGTAGACATTTATTTTAAAGACTGGAAACTTTTGTTTAATCACCACATTATGGTCAATATTCTAGCTGTTATAGTTTCACCCAGTTATTTTATCCAGGTGGAGCAAAGGAAGAATTTCCCTTCTCCTGTACTAGAAGCTGCTGTATACTGGACACACCCATTTCCCTAAGAGATTACTCCATTTATCTATCCCTTTATATACTTTTATTCTAATCCTCTATGTACCAGAGCCATTTTTTCTGTTCCTTGTCTTGTCACACTGAGAAATTATGCTACTTCAGGACTTGAGTTTCCCCAGTTTCCCTGGGGAAGGGAAAAAACAAACAAACAAAAACCAGCAACGAGTACTCCAGACCTGCTTGAGAAATACAAATCTTACTAAGCACTGCCTAGATATTTCACAGATGATCTTAAAGGAGCTTAAATAAATATTTGTAAATATCGGTATGAAAATATCAGTATAATATCAGTAGGTTTATCTGACTGTTTCAATCAGCATATACATCCTAGTTTTCTTCCCCCTTCCATTCTTTCATATTCCAAAACCAAATAGAATCATGCTTCCAACTTCACTGCTATCACTATTTTGGCATTCCATTTTAGATTCAAGACATACACTTAATTTATTATATGAATGCCTTCAATCTAAAAAATTCAGTGGGGTGAATATGCCAAATGTCTGATTGGTAAATAATGCCACACTGAAGAAACACTATATTTAAAATTAAAAAAAAAAAAAAAAAAGTTAACATTTCCCAGTGAAGTACTGAAAAGTTAGGAAGTGCAAATTCTGCAGTATTAATTCATCTCCCTTGTGTAAAAGTGTTTTGATGCAAACTTTAATTAAATAATCATATACTATTTTTCTCATAGGACCCTTGGGCCCAATTCAGAGAGAAAGTAGTTATTCAATATTTCTTCTTATCTACTTTAATCAGCATGTGGCCATACACCTTTTTAATTAATACTTTCAAAGCCTTGTCTTGAATGCAGATTTATTCATTTCATTGCATGCTTTTTATGTCATTTTCACAGCACAACCAAATGTTTCATGAACATAAATAATATTGCATTTGGATTATTTGCTTTATTGAGGCTATTTGCATGCTGGGAAATTGAAACAAAAAATTAAAAAAGTAAAATCCTGCAAGATCTCCATTATTTCTGGGTACCCAACTTGAGCTAGCTTATACCAGATTTTTGCACACATTTTCTTTTACATTAAACTTTCTGTTGGAGTGGTGATCAATGCCATTGGCACCTAAGAAAATTTTCACCTAAGGAGAAAACATAAGAATCACAGAGTGGTTTGGCTTGCAAGGAACCTTTAAAGATCATCTAGTTTCAACCTCCCTGTTTGAACTTTACCAAGTTCAAAATCTGAATTTTGTGAAGTCTTACAAATTCCACTAAATTTTAGTATGGAGAGCAATTCTAGCTTTTTTTCTTGATAAGTCTATTCATACAAAATTGACCATATGTATGACAACTTTTTCTCTATATCCAAGTGGTGAAATCTATATTGCAATAACAAATTTCCTGGAACAGTTAGTTTTTCTTTACAGTTTATAGTTTTTGGAAAGCATTCCAAAGAATGACCTATTTTATTTTATATTTCAAGCTGTGCTTGAACTGTTTGTTATATTATAATCTGCTTCTATTTTTCCTCCTCCTTGGAATAGACAATGTAATGATTTATATTCCACTGTCGTTAGTAAATCTAACCAAATATAATATCAGTAAACCAATACACACTTTAAATAATCCTCCTGTGACAAGATCTCATTATTTTTATAAACCACTAAAAATCCCAGGGATATATGTTCTTTGATGATTTGATATGGTATCAAATCTTTCCATAAGATAAATCTGAATATATTACTAACTCTAAATTAATAAAATGTAATGATTTCATGAAATTCTACATGATAAAGCAATTTCTAGAAATTCCTCAAGGTGCTTCTCAGAATTTAACTTCAATTCTTTCACAAAGTAGATTGGACTACAGTTAGACCTCTTCCCATAATTTTTGTATGCAAATTAAAAATAAATTTAGCCATATGTAATTAAAAATACAAGCATACATCTGTGTAGCTCAAAATTACTGTGTTATTATCTCTACCGATTAGTATTTTATTTTTAAGACTTTTTCATGTATATTTCTGACATGGAATGTAAACTGTCCTTCCTAACCCCTACAGGCAGACTACAGTCTCTGTGCAGTGGAGTTAAACACTTCTTTCCTCAGGGAACAAGCTAAATACAAAGATAGATAATGAAGTGAGGGAAAGGAGACGTATGCAGAAGAAAGTATAAAATATTTAAGTGCTGAAAGTCTGTTCTTCTTTCCCCTTTCTATTTTCACTACAGTCATCATCTGTGGAAAAGTAAATCTTACAAATCATTATCATACAGATGTCAAGAAGTTAAGAATTGATTCAGAAGGGCTATGTACATATATATATATACATATATATGTACATATAGAGGTCTATTCAGCAGTCCACACAATATGGATCAAGATCAATTAGTTACATCCAAGTCAGCTCAGGCATAACTAGCTTTCATCTCCTTTTACAATACTTACTGCTTTAGCTTCTCCATTAAAAAGGCAGAAGAACAAAACCCCACAGAGCACTGCATCAATGTACCTAGCATGAGGCAAAATTTCAACCTCCCCAAAGCAAAGTCTTGGTCATTTTATTTCTTCTACTTCATAACAAAGATAGGTGATACGTTAGGAAATCTTCATTATATTCTCGATGGTCAAGCTCTTAAGAAACTAATACTAAAATATTACCTTGCTAAATGATATACCATTACCATAACATCACATTAGATCTATTACATTAGTATGTTATTTCCATGTTAAATGACCAATACCAATCTACTGATCATGCTAAATGTCTAGTAAAATAGATTACCTTACACAACATACTTGATTTCTAGTCAGCAAAGCATGCTTTTCTTCTCCTATAAGACATTAGACAAAACAAGTCATCCTTATATCTGGAGAGTTCAAACTACTTTTATACTTTTCTAAAATCAGGTCAGAGTCTCAGATCATGAAACATACTTGAATTCAAGCACCTGTGTACATGAATATCAGTGACAGTTCATGTCAATCATTTCGTGTAACTTCTGTCATAAAACATGGTAAATAGCTCATAAATCATGTTAGGAAAGAAGATAAAGGTAAAAAAAAAAACAAACTCCTCAAATCGCTGTTTTGAAGCTGACTCGTTTTTAATTTATTTCTTTTTAATAAAGACAGCTGAGATTATCTAAAAGTCGTTTTTCAGAATATATATAACCTTATCAAATTTTGAGAAGTAAGCATTGCTGGAGATACTGGAGACATGATGCAAGAAGAAGGAATAAAAGAATAAAAATAAACCCATGGGAAATGACTGGGATGTTTCCCTTAGCTATAATTTAATATTGTTATGGTATGCAAGTCTATATTGCAGGGGGAAAAATCTTTGGATAGAATCTTTGGTAGTCTATTTAAAATAAAGACTTTTCAGAGTACTTTTCATAGATCAAACAGTTGATAAAGAATTGTTTTAATTTCATTTTTTGTTTCTAAGGAAGACAAAATAGTATTTTAACAAGCGATTGATTACAGAACATATAGCAGGCACAAATAGTTAAGTTGTTGCATAGAGAATGATTTCAGTTCACAACAGATTAAATATTTATTTAATTTATTGCTCATTTATTTGTCTTTCCTGTCCTTTCCCCAGGTTCCCTCCCTTCCCATAAACCCTATGCAGAGGTGGGGCCTTGTGTTTAGTCAGTAGCCAATTACAACTTCTCAGGTGCAGTTTTTCATCACAAGGGAATATGGTAATCTTACACTTATTAATTAAACTACCATCTCTAAACAAACTGTTAAAAATCCTATATTCACAGCTTGCATATCTAATCTAGATAACAGGATAAGCAATGTGATTGCCAAAGTTCATGTAGAAATGAAAACAAAAACACCCTGTATTCATTCTTCTTTGTGGAGTTCCTAAACAAAGAATAAGTTGTACTTTCGGGTAGAAAATCTAATCTGCATTTAAATAGAATTTTTCCAAATAATAAACAAAAGCCTGAAGCAACATTTTTACAGCAAGTCATGCTGGTAGTTCAAAGACTAATCCTTCTATCTCTATCTGTAATTCTTTCTACCCTTGTATATTTATTTTCTTACCAGTTTATCAATGCATCTTGACTGTTGGAGTTCACAGTAACAACAGTATCTTTGCATTTCCTCAAGTTTTTTCAAAGCTGAGCCTAACACTTAAAACTTTGGGTGATTGGCAACTCAAGGCAAACTGCAGTAGAATCACCTTTACAAAAAGGAGGAGAAATTATTAACCTAAAGAGTGAGAAACATGACAGATTGAAGGGATGTGCTTTCATTGTGAAATACTAACCACAACAGAACAGCTTCTAAGGTACAGCTACAATGCACTATGTAACATTACTGAAAGCTTCTGATGCATTTGAAGGTGTTATTCTCTGAGTTGTAAACAGCTGCTGATGCAGATCATACAGATAACTATGCATCTCATGTGATCCAGAATAAGCATAACGGCAAATCAGATGTCACCAAATCAGCACGCATGTGCAACTTTTTTAACAGCTATCCAAATGGCTAGTTATAGTGAAAGAATGGTCTACATCTTCATTTTCTGACCATCACTTTGCTCTTCTTTGAGGCTGCAGGATAATACCACTGCCTACTTGAAGAAATCAAAAGCAGTGGCCACATAGAACTCCCCGAAATGAGAGATTTAGGTTTCAGATAGGAGGCTGCTAAATGCTAGAAATTACTTTTAAAAACTTTTTGAAACAGGGAGAGTTCAATTTTCATAAGCTACCTCGCTACACAAGCAGAGTATTTTATTCTTCTATTTAAAGGAAGAGATCTGATTCTACTTTGACTACACAACTCTCCTACTGCTTTGTCTCTGAATGGAGTATTTGTATATTTCAGTGCAGAAATTGAAAGATGACCTGAAAAAAGCGAGCTCTGTTTTAATTGTAAAAACATTGAAGAAAGATATCACTAAATGAGAAGATACCTCAGAGGGGAAAAGTGGAAGGACAGAGTTAGCATTCTAGGTGAGATTTACAAAATTCTCAGATATAAAGAAAACTAGTACCAGATGAGCTAAAACTAATTTAATTCATACTTATCTCCTTTAATAAATGTCACGCCTAATTAGTGAAATGCCTTTTTTTTTTTTCTACCTGACTCCCACTTTAGTCCTAATATCGACAGACCATCAGCACATTATCCTATACAATATTTTGTCATTCTACAGCCCAACAAATTTGACCTATAAATCTATTTCATTCTAAGATATTGTTCTAAGCTGGCACATTCTTTAAAGGGCCAAGCAAACCTGTCTTTCTTTGAACGAATACTGTCTGCAGGTATTGTGTACCTGTCAGGCACTGTGATCATTTTGTTTACAGGACTCAATGTAGGGGCTTTCCTTTGTTTGTTTGTTTCCAGAAAACAGAGTTATAACTCGACTTGTGAATTATTTTTTTTGGGGGGGAGGGAGTTGGGGGTGGGAGGGTGCTTTTTCAGGCTTTCAGGAAAAAGATAACTTAGGAATCAGTTCTCCTGCAGACTGCAATTATTCATGTTCAGGGTAAGAAAAGCAATATTAAGAATTCTGTATAAGGACTCGATAAGCTTATTTAGTAAGCAGGAAAAAACAAATTAGCAATTACTCTCTCAAGGAAACATTCTCTTTATGAAATAAAGCAGTGTGCCAATAAATATTTACTTTATTTTAGGTAGAAGACACTAAGTCTTCAAGGTAGCAGATTATTATGTAAATTATTAGGCTGAAGGACAAAATGGTTCTAGGTAGGAAAGAAATAACCTCTTCACTTTATAACTAATGATAGCAAGTTCAAGAAAAAAAAGTATATAAATTAATTCATTATTGATGGATAAATAAAATATTAATTAGAGACAGCATAATAAAAATAATTTACTTTTCATTAATAACAGTTGGGTGTATCTAGAGACTGTAAACTGTTCCACAAAATGTATAGGGGCTATTTTAGCTATGACTGGAGGCTTAATGTTTCACCGTTCCACTGAAAGGTATGTAGGCATCCAGAGGGGAAAAAAAATCCCATTTAAACATCAGTCAAATCACAAAGAATAATTAAAACACTATTTTGGTATTTGCAAAGTCAACTCTGGAGATTATTCTTCCAACCTGTAGTACAGAAGGTCAGGCTTCCTCACCTTGATGGCAGATATGCAGATATTGTGCAGAACTCACTCAAACCCTTTTGTGCAGTCAGTTTAAAAGCCAGGCACAAGACAAATCTTTTCTGCTACCGTGATGGGCAACAAGGCATAAGGAAGTGAAAGAGAAAAAAAACTGTAGGTATTCCCTCAATTTTCATTTGCTGCAGAAATAGCAACCCGTATCTCAAGGTCCTTACAGAAGAATGTGTAGTGCTGAACAGAAGAGGCTGACATCTGCCCCCTTTTTCTTCAGGGGGACAGTGCATTTTTATACTAAATTTGCTATATATTGACAACAGAGACATCCAATGACACACAAGAACTGTCATGTCTCTTAAGCCTAAGCAAACGTGATTTACTGAGAATCAGATTCAAAGATCAAGGAAAATGTCATATTTAGACACCATTTTATAGAGCTGCATTCATCTCCACCTCTCATTTTTGCATCTTCAGGATGCTTTTTGTCTCAATTCACATAGATAAAAGCTTATTTTTCAAAACTAAAAAGTCCTTCATTGCAGGTTCTCAGAAAGCATAGACCCTAAGCAGAATGTAGCATGAAAAAAAAATCAGGAAACTACTAAGTAAAACTGAGAATCATCAATTTGGAGAAATTACAAAAGTGAGAATACAACAGATACAACAGTTTTTGGCCTACCTTAAAGAATATTTACATTTTCCAGACTATAAAGCCTGCCAAAGAACAAATTTAACCATGTAATGCTCTATTTGAATAGTATTTTCTGTAGGTATTTTGTTATTCTAACTGAAAAAAAATATGTTATCAGCGTTCCTCCTTGAGGAGTCATACAATATAAATAAGCACATTCATAAAGTCAATTAGAAGTCAAAAGTAAATAAGTGTTGAACTGCAGTAATTATACTATGCAATATAAATGATTAATCCATTAGAGTTCACAGCGAAGGTAAGATGCTGATCCGGCATGTACAGTGCCACTAATGGAGAATGGATTTTAAAAAACCCTCTAATTAGGTAGAAT